>NC_041389.1:241272959-241291763 GCF_002162155.2 Triticum dicoccoides
CAGTGGCGGCACGGACTCCTAGGAGTCCAGCACGGTAATGGCGGCACGCGTGAGGGAGTCGGCGGCCTGCTGGGCCGGCTGGGCTTCGACCCAATCCGCCCGGGAACTTAAAAAAACAATTTCTCCACGAAGGAAAAATCCTAAATAAATATAAAAAAATTCAGAAAATTCCAGAAACAATTTTCACCGTCCAAACCTAATATTTAGGACAAGATGAACATTTTTCTTGACTAAAATACAGTTTTCAAAAATGCAATATTTTTCTAATTCAAATAAAATACCAATAAAATAATAATTTGATTTTAAAATTCTTCTCCAATATTTCTCTTGGTTTGAAGAAGTCATATTATCTTCGCTCATTTATTTTTAATATTGGAAATAATTGGAGAGAAAAATAATAAAATCAAATTGATCCTCTTTTCAAATTTGAAATAAATTCAAATATGAATTTTGTGAAACCTCCAACTCTCTCCTTGGGTCCTTGAGTTGCTTAAGATTTCTAGGATCACAACAAAATGCAAGAATAAATATGATATGCATATGATGATCTATGTTTAACATCCAAATTGCAAATTGGGATGTTACAAACCTACCACCATTAAGATGCATCTCGCCCTCGAAATTTGGCTTGGTCAGCAAAAAGGTTAGGGTGGTCCTTGCGGAGGTCTTCTTGTCGCTCCCAGGTGGCTTCCTCCTCGGTGTGGTGACTCCACTGAACTTTGCAAAACTTGATAACCTTGCTGCGAGTAACTCGACTGGAAAATTGGAGAATCTTAACTGGCTTCTCTTCATAGGTCAAATCACTTTCTAACTAAATTGCTTCTAGTGGCACTGTATCTCTCAGAGGAATATCGGCCATCTCTGCGTGGAACTTCTTCAACTGGGAAACGTGAAACACATCATGAACTCCTGACAATCCTTCTGGCAATTCCAGCTTGTAGGCAACTTCTCCCATGCGTTCCAAAATTCTGTATGGTCCCACAAAACGTGGTGCTAGCTTTCCCTTGACTCCAAAGCGTTTAACTCCTCGAAGTGGGGATACACGAAGATATGCTCTGTCCCTGACTTCATAAACTATCTCCTTGCATTTAGTATCCGCATAACTCTTCTGCCTGGATGGGGCTACCTTGAGTCTGTTGCGAATCAACTTAACCTTCTCTTCTGAGTCTCTGATTAAGTCTGGTCCGAACAACTGTCGATCTCCAACTTCATCCCAAGATAGTGGGGTCCTGCACCTCCTTCTGTACAAAGCTTCGAAAGGGGCCATCTTCAAACTAGCTTGATAACTGTTGTTATAAGAGAACTCTGCATATGGCAAATTGTCATCCCAACTAGATCCATAATCTAGCGCACAAGCTCCCAACATGTCCTCCAGAATCTGATTGACTCTCTCGGTCTGTTCATCTGTCTGTGGATGAAATGTTGTACTGAACTCTAGCCTACTACCCGACGTTTCATGCAACTAATTCCAAAACTTTCAAGTAAACTAGGTTCCTCTATCTGATACAATGGTCCTCGGAACTCCATGCAGACATACGATCCTGGTCATGTATATCTTTGCCAACTTAGCACTCGTATAAGTTGTCTTCACCGGGATGAAATGAGCTACTTTCGGTAATCAATCGACTACAACCCAAATAGAGTCATAGCCCGAACGAGTCCTGGGTAATCCAGTGATAGAATCCATGCCAAGTTTATCCCACTTCCATTCGGGTATCAGCAATGGTTGTAGCAGTCCTGCTGGCTTCTGATGCTCTGCCTTGACTCTCTGACATACATCACATACATCTACATACTCAGCAATATCCTTCTTCATTCCTGTCCACCACAAACTTTCCTTCAAATCTAGATACATCTTAGTGTTGCCTGGATGAATCAACTATGGTGAATCATGGGCCTCCTGCAAAATCATCTTTCCAATCTCGGGGTCATTAGGCACATATATGCGATCCTCAAACCATAAGGTGTCGTGCTCATCCTCATGAAATCCTTTAACCTTTCCTTTGCCCATCCTTTCCTTTATCTCAGCAATCTCCTTATCAGTCTTCTAAGCTTCTCTTATCTTTCCCAACAAAGTGGACTGAATTTCCAATGCTGCAACATAACCTCTCGGAACTATCTCCAAGCATAGTTCTCGAAGATCTTCTGCA
Organism: Triticum dicoccoides; assembly: GCF_002162155.2. Taxonomy (NCBI): domain Eukaryota; kingdom Viridiplantae; phylum Streptophyta; class Magnoliopsida; order Poales; family Poaceae; genus Triticum; species Triticum dicoccoides. The sequence continues at coordinate 241,275,110 of NC_041389.1, forward strand.
AACTCCTTTGGTAATCCTCCGGTTATTAGCATGTTAACATGACTCTTACGGCTCAATGCATCTGCTACTACATTAGCCTTTCTGGGATGATAGTGCAATTTCATATCATAATCCTTTATGAGCTCCAACTATCTCCTTTGCCTGAGGTTCAACTCTTATGATCCGTATATACATCACAATGGTTTCCGATGAGAAAGTGTCTCCATGTCTTCATCTCATGCACTATGGCTGCTAACTCCAAATCAAGCGTAGCATAATTCAATTCATGAGGTCAAAGCTGTCGTGAGGCATATGAAACAACTCTTCCTTCCTGCATAAGCACACCACCAAGTCCTTGACTTGAAGCGTCGCAATACACCTAGAAATTCTAACGTTGGTCTGGGAGAATCAGCACTGGGGTTGTAACCAAATGTTTCTTCAACTCCTGAAAACTGGCCTCACAATCCTTAGTCCATTTAAACTTGGTGTCCTTCTTCAATAACTCCATCAAGGGCTTTGCAATCTTGGAGAAATTCTCGATAAACCTCCGGTAATAACCTGCGAGTCCAAGAAAACCTCTGATCTCTCCAACAGATGTGGGTGCCAACCACTTAGTGACAGAAGCAACCTTGGTAGGGTCTGCTGCTATTCCTCCTCCAGAGATAACATGTCTGAGAAATCCAACTTCCTTTAACCAAAACTCACATTTGCTTTACTTGGCATACAATTGATGTTCCCTGAGCTTCTCAAGAACCAAGCACAAATGCTCCTTATGCTCTTCTTCATTCTTCGGGTAGACCAATATATCATCAATGAACACCACGACGAACTTATCCAGAAACTCCATAAACACCTTGTTCATCATATTCATGAAATAGGCAGGGGCGTTAGTCAAACCAAATGACATAACTATATACTCATATAGCCCATACCTTGTGGTAAAAGTTGTCTTAGGTATATCTTGCTCTCGGATCTTCAACTGGTGATAACCTGACCGAAGATCAATCTTGGAGAAAACTTTAGCTACTTGCAACTGGTCAAACAAATCATAGATCATCGGTAGAGGGTATTTGTTCTTGATCGTCACCTCATTCAGCGCACGATAATCAACAACCATCCCCAAAGATCCATCCTTCTTCTCCACTAGATGCACTAGGGCTCCCCAAGGTGATGAACTTGGTCGAATGTAACCTTTCTCTAGTAACTCCTTAATCTGCTTCTTAATTTCCTCCAGATCTTTTGCGGGCATCCGATACGGTCTCTTTGATATTGGTCCGGTACCTGGCAATTGCTCAATCAAAAACGTAATGTCTCGATCCGGTGGCATGCCTGCTAACTCTTCCGGAAATACGTCAGGATAATCCTTCACCACTGGTACTTCCTCCTGAACAACTCTTGATAAGGAATTAACCAGAGTTCTCCTCGGTGCATGCTAGGATATACTTGATCCTCTTTCCTTCTTGGGTGGTGAGAAGATTTAATTTACTGGCACAATCAATGTTCCCTTAAAACTCGGATAGCCAATCCATGCCTAGTATCACATCCAATCCTTGTGACTCCAGAACAATTAGGTCGGTGGGGAAAACATTTCTACCTATGGTTAGTGGCAACTGATAGCATCACCTACTATCCATATACTCCGCTCCTAGGGAACTTACTAACGTAGGTGACTTAAGGGCTATGGTTGACATGTTATACTTATCCACAAATCCCCTTGATATGTATGAATGCGATGCACCAGTATCAAAAAGAACAAGTGCAGTAAATGCATTAATCAAAAACTTATCGACAACTGCGTCGGGTTGATCCTCAATCTCCTCCATACTTACGTGGTTCACCTGACCTTTGGTGAAGGGGTTGGGCTTCTTTGCAGAACCTCCATTGCCATTTCCATTCTTTGCTTCAGGACATTCAGTGGCATAATGTCCGGTCTTCTGGCACTTGAAACAAGTAATGTGGCTCAGATCCCTCTTGGCTGATGTTGCGGGGTTGGAACGGTTCTGGCTACCGCTTCCTCCATTCCCATTGCCATTCTTGGGGACACTGTGGTTGTGCGAACTTTCTCCATTGTGCGTATGTCCTCCATGGTTGTGTTTATGTCCTCCCGAGTACGGGGAATAGCGGGGCTTCTACTGAGCTCCAGAAGTGTACCTCCCCTGTCCATACTTCCTCTTGCGATTATCAATCTATTGCTTCTTTCCTTCAATCATGAGAGCCCTGTCTACCAACTCCTGGTAGTTGTTGAAGGTTGCCACCATCAACTGCATGCTCACCTCATCGTTGAGTCCCTCAAGAAACTTCTCCTGCTTAACGGCATCTGTGGCTACATCATCTGGGGCATAGCGTGCTAACTTGCTAAACTCATCCACATACTGGCCCACTATACGCCCTCCTTGGCGCAAGTTGCGAAACTCGCCTTCTTCATGCTCATAGCTCCTGCTGAAATATGGGCAGTGCAGAAAGCCTGTTGAAACTAATCCCATGTAACAGTGTCAATGGGGTAAGTGGCGATGAAATTCTCCCATCAAGATGATGCGGGTCCATCAAGATGATGTGTGGCAAAGCGCACTCTCTCCGCATCTGTGCATCCTGGAGTGGTCAGCTCTCTTCCAATCTTGCGTAGCCAATCATCTGCAACAATCGGCTCGGTGCTACTAGAGAACAACGGCAGATTCAACCTTAGAAAATGGGTTAGGTGGTCAAAAGGGGGTGGTGGTGGTTTGTTGTTGTTGTTGCCTTGGTTCTGGTTTTGAACTAGTATCTGCATCAAGGCATTCTGCTGCTGGATCAACTGGTTGAGCTCCGGTGGGAATGCAAATCCATTGTCACATCTCAGAGGCATCTGATGGGTTAGAAGGGGTGAGAAAACAGAATAGAATGAGGTCTAAGAGAGATTCACTACCCATATGCTCATGAGACAAACACAATCAATTCACTTCATTCAATAGCACACAAGATTCACACAATCGTCCTAACCTATGATTACAAACTCGATCGTTGCTAACTACTTGGAGTAATACTACTAATTGCATGGTGGTCATCTAGAAATTTTCATCAGAGGAAGACTCCATAATATCTGCTCCAGCTTCGTCAATGTAGTCATCATCGCTATCATCATTTGCATCACTATCTGTGTCGGTGTCATCCAGGATGATGTAGTCCTCCGAACGGATCTCCTTGGTGGGTTCTCGCTTGTGATTCTCCACTGGTAGTCCTAGCTTCCTCTTCAGGTCTTCATGCTTCTCCAGTAGTACGGCAATCTCTTCATCATATCCATCGCATGTAGACTTCAGTTCCTCTTCTAGCTCGTTGTTTCTCTTCATCAGCTTCTTCATCTTCTTCATGTGCATAATTTGGTGATTCTGTTGTCGACGAATATGATCTCCCATCTCTTGAATGTAGGTTGCAATTGATCCATCCCTCCTGGTAAAAATCATCCCCCATTCTTCATCTCGGCAGCCACATATCTGATAAATGGTGTTCTCCAGCTCCTTATGATACACTTCACATATGCATCCAAAGGTGATATGGGCTGCCATGCTCTTTCCTATACTCCAGCTTGGTGGATCCAGGTAGAAATCAATAGGCTCCGTTGTTGGCACAAATGTCCTCCCAAGTACCCAGACTTTGATCTTCCAGCACTCCTCTTCCGGTACAGATGTAGCGAAAGTCCCCGTGAAGCTTGGTAGTACGATGTTCAGGTACTTAGTGACTTCCTTCAAGTGTTTTCTGAAAGGAGTGTTTTCATCCGGCTGAGTGTACTTGTTCCTGGGATCTTCCATCTATAGAGTAGAAATAGAGGAGAATTAGAAATGAGCAGAGAAGAGAAATCATGTGGCTTATTCTAGTGGTCACGTCCTATAATCAGCTTGTGCTCTGATACCATCTTGTAGCGACCACGATCCGAATGGAGCGAAGTCTTTGTGCATCAGTGTCATCCCTGGATCGGTACTGCTGACACGCACAATACTCAAGGAATTATAACAGAGCTCAATCACACACTTATTATAGTGGGTCCTCATAAAGAGTATGATTACACAAAATATAATGGCTGAAGTCCATCTAAACTAAATAACTGCGAAAGCTTCGAAGGTAAATGAGTCCATCAACTCCAACGGCATAGCTGAGTGCAAAACAACGACCTATTGCACCTTATTCGTTGTTTGAGTAGTCTGCAACATGAGACGTTGCAGTCATGTAGGTCAGCACATTGAATATCCTAGCAGAGTTGCACTGTAAAGCAATGAAATGCAAGGACTATAACTACATGCAATATTTGGCTGGTGGAGGCTGTAGTTTTTGATTTTGCATAAAGCTAGTTTTTCCCTACAACAAAGAATAAATTTATTTAACTACTCTCAAGTTTCCCATTATTTGAGAAGGTAACCCCAACTCAAATCCCAATTAACGGTATCATCATTAAATCCCAATTCAATTTATTTAAAGAGTGTTGAGATCAATATCAATAATTCAAGTACCAGATACTCTATATTTCCATAACTGGGAACACGGCTAACAATGGTTAGTTTATACACTCTGCAGAGGTTTGCGCACTTTTCCCCACAAGACTCGACCGCATCCATGATCGGATGATCGAGACATAGTCTTTCTGAAGCATTAACTCTCTACTTCGGGCGGACCGGTACACCTACTTTCCGCTACATCTGCTAGTCCACCTCTTCAAGAGCTGACACAACTTACTCAACTATGCCAGATCCCATAATGGCTTGTGGTTGCACACGGAAGTTTCTAGCATGAATAATCTTATGATCCCTTTGAGCCTTGGTGGCGAACTGACGGAAAAATCACACGGGTACTCCAGGATTTCCTTAAACAGGCAACACTGGGTTCCCTAGGTGCCTCAACCAATCCACCCAGATGTATATTAAAGTTGCCACCTTAATGTTATCCATGATTAAATAAATCTCAAACTTAAATGTGTGAATCACGATCCAATCCCCATCTACGAGCATGGCTAAGCAATAAATAAGCATAACGTATACTCCCGGGGTGATCGAAAGGTATTAGGTTCCTACCTCAAACACTACAACCAAACCACATGTTCCCAAATCCTACTCATGCAATTATTTGAGGAGTAATACTAATGCATAGTAAAAATTGGGTATAGAAAAGTATGATCAAAGTGTAACTTGCCTTGCTAACGATCTACAAACTCTAGAGATTTGTAGTAACAAGCTTCGCACTCCGGGTAATCTAGCGTAGACAAACAGTAGCATACAAAAGCAATCACTCAAACGGAACAACGGGAAAAACCGAGAAAAGATCCAAATCAAACACGAAACAAGTAAACGGCTAAAACTAACAAAAGTCAAATCTAACAGCATTATTAACATGTGGATTGGATCTTAACTGTAGGTACATGTGATTAGCTAAGATTTGCAAAAAAAACTCAAACAGAGAAACGAAACTCAAAATACGAACAAAACAAGATCGTCTAATAGTCTGAAATAAACTCAAATTTTACAGTAGAAAAATCATGTTCAAGTTGCTTAACTAGAAATAATAGAACGACATGAAGATTTAGGCGCTGGTTTCATCTAATTTGGATAAACGAGTAAAAAGTTACACTAGTTTAAAGATCAGGGCCTAAATCGCGATAAAACTAGTCGGAGATAGATCCCTGGCCGAAAATAAACTAAAAAGAAAATACTACGGCGTGAACGTTCGCTAACAAAACTAGTCCGACGAAAACCATCCGTTAAAACGAACAAACAAACGAACATTCGTTAAATAAGGTAAACCTAAAAAAAAATAAAAACGTATCTAATCTATCGAACTGAATAAACCGGAAAAAAATAAACCGAGAACCGGCCGGTTCTTATCGGTTTGTCGGCAACGGTTCACAGCGGCGGCTCGGCGGCGGCGAGCGACGGCACGGGCGTCGGGGGGCGGCGCGGGGCTACGGGAGGCGGCGCAGGAGACGGCGTGGGGCGGCGGTGGCGCCGCTGCTGCTGGCGAGGCGAGGCGGCGCGGGTGAAGGAGGCGGCGGGGCTGGCGGCTTTTATAATGGCCTGGGAGGGGGGGCTCGGCTCCGACTTGGAGGCCAAGTCGGCTGGCGGCGGCGGCACGGGCTCCTAGGAGTCCGGCGCGGTGATGGCGACGCGCGCGAGGGAGTCGGCGGCCTGCTGGGCTGGCTGGGCTTCGGCCCAGTCCGTTCGGGATCTTTTTTTATAAAACAATTTTGCCGTGAAGGAAAAATCCTAAATAAATATAAAAAGATTCTAAAAATTCCAGAAACAATTTTCAGCGTCCAAACCTAATATTTAGGACAAGATGGACAGTTTTCTATATTAAAATGCAGTTTTCAAAAATGCAATATTTTTCTAATCCAAATAAAATAGCAAATAAAATACCAATAAAATAATAATTTGATTTTAAAATTCTTTCTCCAATATTTCTCCTGGTTTGAAGAATTCATATTATCTTCTCTCATTTATTTTTAATATTGGAAATAATTTGGAGAGAAAAATAATAAAATCAAACTGATCCTCTTTTCAATTTTGAAATAAATTCAAATATGAATTTTGTGAAACCTCCAACTCTCTACTTGGGTCCTTGAGTTGCTTAAGATTTCTAGGATCACAATAAAATGCAATAATAAATATGATATGCATATGATGATCTATGTATAACATCCAAATTGAAAATTGGAATGTTACATGGCTAAGATCAAAATTATATGTTGGAAAGATGACACTAATTCTGCGAACGGAAAGATTACTTCAATACGAATCCGATGCAGTTGGGTTCATCGGAAACAGAGGTACGGATAGAACGATATGATCGAAAGAAATTTGAATATGAATATGAACAATTTCGAAATTTGAAAGTCACAAAAAGTTTATTTGGTCGATTCACTAGATAGGTGAAATCAAGACGAAAATATTGGCGTTGGTTTCGTCTAATTTGGATGAACGAGTAAAAAGTTATGGCTACTTTAAAAATCAGGATCAAGCTGTTTTACGAAAAAAAAGAGCTACGGCGAAAAGAATTCTAGTCTTAAAATGTAAATGTATGGACTAATTTATAAATCTAATTATTCTACCGTACACTAGTCTAAAAATAATAAGCTATGAAAGTGTAAAAATATATGAAGAAAGATACCTTTATAAAATAGAAAAAATACGACTTCGAAGAGAGCAGACAACTTCCAGAAGTCCTGCCGGAGAGAAGAAATATATTTTCCTTTTGTGAAGCTAGTCAAACCAAAATATTGATTTAACCCGCAGTAGATGATTTTTGGATTCTATGGTTCTATATTTATAGGTGGAAGAGAGGCTTAGGGGTGAAAGGCTAGGTAATGTGGAACTAAATGTAAACGAAAAGAAAAGAAATAGAGGCGAAAAGAGAGGCGCTCGCATGGGCCTAAAAGTGTTCGGCCATCCACGTGCGCTGTAGTGTTCTATCTAAACAAAATTTGGCCAAAGTGAAAAAAAGAAAAAAAATGGCTGGCTGGGCCTGGCCCATGTAGGACAGAAGAAAAAAATGATGGGGCGCCCGATGCTAGTATGCTGCACTCGTGGGCAACAGTTAGTTCCACGTGCACGCGCAATTTTTGTTTTTTAAATAGAAACAGAAAAGAAAAAAACAGAATAACAAAAATAAAAATAAAATTATACATAGGCATATTATAAATCAAAATTTTCAGAATAAGATTTCCTAAATGATGAACATATTTTCAGTGGCAAATAAATTCCACTTAAATTTAAATAAAGCGAACAATACTAGTGGTTCATCTAAAAACCAGATAAAAATATTTTAAAATACCAAAATGATTTCAACTCATTTTTTCTCTACTTTTCTACTGCAGGGAATCATTTTACCCTATTTTCTATATATTTTATTTTTGGAGAAAAATAATTTGAATAAAAACCAAATAACTCCAAATTGAAAGTGGGTTTCCAAATAACTTCAAAGGGACTTTCAATTTGATTCTTTGAAACTTCCAACTCTCTTTCTTAGCATTTGAAGAAGTCATTTTATATTCTCTCATGAAACTCATTGAGTTGCATAAAGTTTCCAAATTTGAAATATTTCCAAATGGAATTCAAATATTTTCAAAACCCTTTTCATTTGTTTAAATGGAAGAAGTCATATCATCTTCACTCTAGGGTTTTGTGATGAAATGAATATGAATTCATGGAGATCATTAATGCAAGGTGAAAGTTTAGGAAAGTCATTTCATTCCATCTCATTCAACTTTCAAAAGGTTACAAATTTCACTCAATTCACACAAGCAACCACACCACAATCAAACAAACAATCAAAACTATTCAGTTAATATAACATTCCAAAATTTAGAGTTTTGGGATGTTACAGCAGTCTTCTCCTTTGGAGTAGCTACTTGAGGAGCTCTTTGCTCGGCAGTAGGGCCTTGATTTTCTTCAAATCAGTTTTGGGAATTTGTTCACCAGGCTTGGCCGTACTCACAGGAGCGTCAACGACCAAATCCTTCAGATTGATAGCTTGTGGATGAGGAGTTGTATCCACATGTTGTTGTGACAGTGGTAGGTGGAGTTTTCCTGAGACTGATCTTCTTCGGTGGTTCTTTTGGAACTATAGGAACCCGAAGATCAGGCAGCACCGTTGAAGTAGTGACATTCACTTGCTCGCTGAGAGTAGTAGCAAATTCATCCTTAGTGAGCGGAGGATCATCTTCATCCAAAGAATCACTTCTGCCTGATTCAGCTGTTCTCTTCTTCGGTGCACTCTTCTTCTTTGATGCAACAGAACTGGGATCATGCTTGCGTTTAGAGCAACCTTCAGATTTTCCTTCAGCCTTTTTCTTCATGACATATTCTTGAAGAAGGCGTCGGTTTTCCTCTTCATGAGCCTTTTTCTTTTCTTCCCTTTTTGCTTGCCTGATGGCATTCTTATAGCGCTTGGGAACCTCATCAGGATAACATGCATGTGTGCAAAGGGAAGACTCATGAGCATTTGGTGGTGGTGATGGTCTCTCCTAGGGATCAGTTGGTTTGAGGAGACCAATTTCTCAGCATTCACCCCATGGTGGATGAAATGCAAAGTTTTGTGCAAACCGAGGATGAACCAATTCATAATTGAACCATCTGCGCACCCAGTGGCATCGAATCCATTGTAGACGCTTAGCTCTGTGATGCTTTGTTTCTCCAGGAGCAGTATTATAACGATCATGGGAGATGTATTCAACAATGTTCGTATATGGTTGCCTGCCACCCTGCTTCTTCTTCGGAGCATCTTCTTCTTGCTCGTTGGCATTTTGCTCGGTGTGTTTGCGTTTGCTAGTTCATGGGCCTACCACTGGGCCCTTAGCATTCGGAGCTTTTGATTCATCAGTTGTGCCCAAAATAACATCTTCTTCATCAGCCATGCTCACTAGTCGAGTAGAATCCTCAACTGACTGCACACCTATGAATAAGGATAGATGCGAGGGAAAATGGGGACATGGTTACGAATGCTCACACCGAAAGTTTTGCGAAATAAAACATTTTGAAGAAAAATTAGATGCAGACTTTGCGAAATCTTTCGAGTGAAAGAAATGTGTAGAACGAACTAGTAGGTTTGAAGAATATACTAGTTAACGTGCTAAGCATTCCATTTGTACGAGACATAATACAAACCCTAGATTTGAAATTTTTCGGATGTAACGAACAACTACAAACCACATCCGCACAAGATACCTACCAGTAAAGGTCTGATAAATGCGGTAAATACTTGTAATTTCTACCATGGATGAACTCAAACAAGATGGATGGAAGGGCGAGTTCAAACTGCACATACCCTAACTTGGTGATGTGCAGCAGCTATGGCGGTGCAGGAAGGAGGATGATCCGCGACGGCGTGGAATGACTCTGGTGACTTCTTTCCGGCAGCGAAGTGACAAAGAAGATTGATGGCGTCGAGCTCTCGGAGGAGTAGTGTCGTAGGGATTCGGAAAGAGATGGTGGCGAAAGGAAGAAGTGGATGAGGGAGTGGTGGCCATGCGGTATATATATGTAAGGAGGAATAACTGCATCGTGTTAATCTGATCGGATGGCTACGGTCGAAGGACTTTTGTGATTCAACGGTCTAGAAAGAACGGCAGTTGCTGAATACACTAAAAAAATACACTTCCGTGATGATACGTGTTTGTCAAAGTAGGTCACATTTTCTGTCATGCATGTACATCCATGACGATTTTATGATAGAATCAAGATAGTCATACCTGTGCTGTCATAGAAGTGTTCCATGACATTACCAAAATTATCATCACGGAAGTGTCCACTTCCATGACGATAAATCGCGCGTCATAGAAGTGCTTCCGTCAAGGGTGACCGACACGTGGCATCCACTGTAACAGCTCGCCATTAAGCTATCGGGTCCGGTTTTGGATCCGATAACCCGTTAACAGCCCCGACCAATGGGGATTTTCCACGTGCAAAATCATCATTGGCTAGGGGAAACACGTGTCGGCTCACCGTTAGGACAGATGTCATCCACTCATTAGACCGAAGGCGCCTATGATATGTCGACATGTGGCACGGCCCAACAGAGGCCCATTCCTGTGAAAAGGCCGGCCTGTTTGACTTGGTCAAAAGGCGGCGGGCCGGCCCACGGAAAGCCTATTAACGGCATGTTCACATATAGCCCATTTACAAACCGCTAACCCAGGGCCCGTTACGACCTATCCGAATTAGGCTCAGTAGCGTCATCTGGGCCGTCCAATATGATTCCAGCCCATTTTAACTTCTGGCCCATGATGTATTTCGGCCCATATGAGGCCCTTTGTAACTCTTGGCCCATTAACGGCCTATGGTGAAGCTGGCCCATAATGAACAGTGTATCACTTTATACCCATTAACGGCCCATTATTCCATTGGGCCGTTTCCAGCCCATGTTATCTCTCGACCTTCTCGGGGCCCATTTATTCTTGGGCTCATTTCTAGCATTCGATTACTTACGGCCCATTGCTGTAATTTTCTGCTTGTGGGCCAAATCCAGCCCATGGTTATAGTCGGCCCGTTTGTGGCCTGTTAATACGTTGGGCCATTTTCATAGCGTCATCAAATACGACCGATTAACGACGGCCCGTTATGGTAGGCCCATGAACGGACAATTCCAACTCTAGCCTGTTTATGGCCAAAATGTGGTCTGTTATTGGCCCATGTTTGGCCAATCGATCATACGGCCCATAGAAGGCCCATTGTGTCTACGGACCATAGAAGGCCCATTGTTTCTACGCCCCGTAGAAGGCCCATTGTTTCTACGTCCCGTAGAAGGCCCATTGTTTCTACGCCCCATAGAAGGCCCATTGTTTCTACGACCCTTAGGAGGCCCAGTGTCACTACAGTAAATATATAGCCCATGGTTATTATGGCCTAGCTTTAAAAAATAGGTTATTGCGACCACTGGCAAACCGCGAAAAAATAACTACACTCACTACAAGCAAACAAATAAACAAGAAAACAAGGAAATAAATAAGCAAGCAACTTACGCCAGGCTATCACGGCTATTACACATATTACATCCACTGGGCATCAAAATTCACCACCAGTGCAAATATAGGGAACAAAGCAGCATATCATATACATAGGTTATCAAAGTTGGCGACCAGTGCAAATAAACGCCGCAGCAAAACAAGTCTAGAACTGAAACCACTTCAGAAGATCTCAAGAAACAATATCCTAGGTACCCATAATGCTGGCAAGATGCTTAGCAAGCTTATTAACTTTCTCTTGTTCGGCGCTTAAATCCTCCAGCGCTTGCTGTCGCACCAGAAAGTATGCATCTGAATTCTCCAAGGACTTCCGAAGTCCTTCAGCTTGCTGTCGCAGCACATCTAATCGATGTCTTTCAACTTGAAGTTGAGACTCAAGAAAACGAGCTGGTTCAGGCAGCGAGTTCGGAGAGCTTGTGGCAGCAGTAGTGGCCAGTAACTCGAACACTACATCAAGACAAGACTTTTGGGTTCTCTCACTGTCGTCAAGATAGTTTTTATCATCTTTCTTGGAGACCAACAGGGATGTCTCACTATCTTGAACATTATCTGCATTACTTCCTTTACCATTTCATAACAGGGTATTGTTCTCCAATATTTTGTCCGCATTCTAAAAGAGAAACAATCTGACACATCACATGTTTACCATGTTGTATATGAAACTCATTTTGGTAAATCAGTTCAGTAGTAAAGTGGACATGATAACAGCATGAAACAAACATATATCTATGTACCATGGTCACTTTATGGTCTATATCATTCTAGATTTTGTTGCCAAATCAAGATAGACACACAGTTCAAATAATATTTGTTCAAGACAAAGCAGAATAGACAGAATATAAGTGTGGGGAACTATAGAGCAATAACAACACTTGTAATGTGCATGACATGAGAACATAACGGTTTATTCAATTGAAACTGAAATCAGCATAGAGCAAGTTACAACAGAAAACCAGTAAAAGAAATAGGTTTAGAACATACCTGTTGCGCCATTGGAGTTTCAGTTCCATCCTTCAAATTTGAAAATAGTTGGTATGTGTGAATACAGTGATGCAAGAGTAAAGGAGTATGAACCATAGCTACAGGACCTTACCTGAGAACAAATCTTCTTCTCCTTTAAGCATTGAGTTGGGATTCAGAGTGGTGGTCCTCGTGCTTTGGGCACTGCAGTTACCTTACTAACTGCTCGTGTTTGGGTGCTCTGTGGTGGAGACGGTGTTGTGTCAACTGGAACTGGGTTACTATCTGCTGGAGTTGGGGTTAGAAGGGGTGTAGTTGGTTCTGTGTCCAACTGGGTAGGGGTACAATCTGCGAGAGTCTAGGTTATGTGTGGTGGGGCTGGTTCTTGGGCAAGTACAGCTGTGGTTCTATCTGCATCAACTGGTAGCACTATCTTTTCTGAAGACCGTGTTGTTACTCCCTTAGATACTACCATCACCCTCTCCAATTCAAATGGCTGATTAACAAGAAAAGTAATTGAAAGTACATACATTGTATGATAGACAGGTGCAATGGATAGTGGGAATAAAAGAGGGCATGAAATAATTCACATTTATGTTGTCTAACAAAACAGGATAGCATGACACAATTTCACATATATGATGGATAACTAAACATGATAGCATGACACAATTTCACATTATGATGGCTAACTAAGAAAGATGGAAAGACATAGTTCAAAATATGATGACTATGTAAATAGGATGACATGATATAACTATATAATGTGTTTATTAAATAGGTTGGCATGCCATAATTCACATACATGCCGCCTATGGAAACATGATAGCATGATATAATTCACGGATAAAAATGACATAATTCAAAATATGATGACTGTAAACACTAAACATGATGAGATGATATAACTATATGATGTCTTTATTAAATGGGTGGCCATGCCATAATTCAGATAGATGCTGTGTATGTAAACATGATGGCATGATATAATTCAAATATATGATTTATATAGTAAGCAAGTAAGCAGATGACAATCCATATATGATGTAAAAACTAAGCAATGCAAGACAACATGCATGACATGGGTAATATAACCCTGCCAAGTTTGAGCATAGACCTCAGGGGGGAAATAGGACTGGTCATCAGTCTCTGAATCCTCCTCTGAGGAGCTCTCTGTAAGCAGCAAGATGTCTGCTTCAGCAGGTAGCATTGTCTTCTCTGAATACCTTGTTTTCACTCTAGATACTTCCATCACCGCTTCAAATGGCTGATGTACAGGAAGAGTAGTTGAATATACAAACGTTGTCGACAAATGGAACACGCAATACAAAAAAATGATAGCATGATATAATTCACATACATGATGATTGGCTAAACAGCATGGCATTGCATAATTCACATATATAATGCCTTTGCAACAAGATAGCATTGCATAATTCACATATATAATGTCTTGGAACAAGATGGCAATGCATAATTCACACATATGGTAATTAGACACTAAACAGGTGGCATTCACACAAAGCATGTCTAAACTAATCAAATGACATAGCAATGCAAGACACCATACGCACGATATGAGCAACATATCCCTGCCAAGTTAGAGCATACACCTCGGGGGGGGGGGATATGACTGGTCATCTGTCTCTGAATCCTCCTCTAAGGAGCTATTCTTAACCAGCGAGATATGCGCTTCATCAGATAGCATAGTCTGCTCTGAAGACCTTGTTTTCACTCCAGAATTTTCCATCACTGTTTCAAATGGCTGATGCACACGAAGAGTAGTTGAATGTACTAACATTATTGACAAGTGTAATACATACCGAAAAAAAGGATGGACCGATATAATTCACATATAAGATGACGGGGTAAGCAGGATGGCATTGCAAAATTCACATATATGATGCCTGGCTAAACAAGATGGTGTTGCATAATTCACATAAACGATGAATAAACTAAACAGATGGCATTCACACAAAGCATGTCTAAACTAAGTAGATGACATATTTGATGTATAAGTAAGCAATGCAAGGCACCATATGCATGATATAACCAACATCAGCATGCGAAGTTAGAGCGAAGACCTCAAGGGGTAAATAGGAGTGGTCTTCTCCTTCCGAATCCCCCTCAGAACAGATATCTTCCTCTCGATTACAATCCGAAATGGGTGGAGGGGGCTGCTTTTGCGCCTACCATGGAGCGACGTCTGCATGAAATTTTATTGCAATGCAATGCTTGTCTCTTTTGCTCTACATGTTTAGTTCCATTGTGTACAATAACTGACATGCATAGGAATAAAAGATAGTGAGATTATGTAAGGAGTGCATGCAGAAATCCAGAGTGATGGTAGCAACCTGTGGATAGACCCAAAACCAATTATAGCAGGCATATAATGGCTTCAGTTAAAAAATATAGATAATGGCTTCTTTACTGTTTGTTTCCCACCCAACATGAAACTCATAGTAGACACTAGAGATTAACTAGATAGTAGATATATACTATTGATTGCGGCCCCGATATGTACCCCACAATCATTTAAAAACTTAAGTTTGACCATTAGTTTGGAGCTGACTCAGAGTCTAATTGGTGAACAAGATGATAAAGTAGCATGTAATATTAACCTATGCATAATGTAAGCACACACAAAGGAGTGCGACCTCTCTTGCGGACCCGTGTAGTCCTCGAGGTCATCTGCTTGGTTGATGATGGTAATGCAGTTTTCATGGCTGCCGGCGGTGGAGAAGAAGATCTGAGGCGGCGAAAGACAGTCTGGAGGCAGGATCCCTGCTATGCTGGACCCTTCTGTCGTTGGAGCAACTGAGCTGGGGTGGACGATGATGCAGCAGGAGTGGGACAAACCATGCAAGGTTTTCTTTGACAACTATATGTAAGAGAAGTAATTCTCTAAGGGCTCGTTTGAATTGGAGGATTCTAACAACATAGGGATAGGAAATACACAATAATAGGATAGGAATGCACGTGCAAAACAGAGAATTTAAAAACACAGGATTTCTGCCAATCTGGGTGTTTGGTTCACAAGAATTGGAAGATCACAGGATGCAAAGAAGCATGGTGAGATTAAGTCAAACCACAAGAATATGTATGGTTATAATGCTATTATGCTACTATCTCTTAGTCTTGTGCTTCATGAATAGGAATTTGAACAGGAGGACAAGTGGATATAAAAACTCCTATGGTTTTTCTTTCAAGGAGACACTAAAGGAACAAATCCTACAGTTTTCCTTTGCTCCATTCCCTTGAACCAAATGCATGAATAGTAGTACCATAGAAAACTTTCCAATTCCTATGTTTTTCCTTCACTTTTCCTTTCAAGCACTGGCGGTTCTAGTAGGTAGGCTATAGCAAGGAAAAGCCTACACTCAAAAAATGTTTTTGTGCTACTTATACTACTTTGGACCAAGGCCACTGTCCTACTAGCTCAACTCCCAGGCCCATCGACAAATGCACAGCTCAAACGCGCAGAGATAAATAATGATGGCGTTCAAGAGAGTCCACCACAGATAGCTAAGTTGCTTGGTGCCTAACTTCTTGTCATATAGTAGGAGACACTAATCGTATTTCACGTTACTGCGTGTCTCAGTGGACAATATACATAACATGTAGAGTAAAAAAGAGATGCAACAAGTGTACAACCTCTTTGGCGAAGCCATGTCGATCTCAGTGTGATTGGTTTGGTCGGTGAGGATGATCTGGCTGACTTGGCTGTCGGAGGAGGGGAAGAAGATCTTAGGCATCTTGAGATGGAGCCCGGGGTACTACTCCCCTTTGATGGAGAGTTTCGCCATTGGAGCAGCTCCGGTGAGTTGTACGACGCCGAGGCTGAAGCAGGACATGAGAGACAATGTTAACCTGAGTGAAATTCAAATAACATCTCCAGTAGATGACGTAAAATACATAACCACAAAGTGCTAGATGTAAAATACATCAGCTGCTCATCTCTGAACTTAACTGTCGAAACTGAATTTAACTGTCGAAACTGAACTTAACTGTCAAAACTGAATTTTGCTGTCGAAACTGAATTTTATTGTCGAAACTGAACGCACTAGAGGAGAGGCTACACGTCAGTCGACTGACCTTTTAATCTCTGGTCAGTCGATTTTCCAGACGTTGGATACGAAATCAAGGGCCTGCAGTTCATATTCAACCTCCACCCCCCTGAGCCGCCAGCCACCACCGGCCAAACAGCCGCCCCGTGCCGCCCGCGGCCGGCGGTGCGCA
>NC_041389.1:241292083-241298574 GCF_002162155.2 Triticum dicoccoides
CACCCCCTGAAAATTGACTAACCCAAAAGTCGATTCAGTCGACTGAATTGTAGCTAAATCGGAGCAGCATCACAAGCAAGAGCAAGAGCGGGAGTAGCGCCGTGAGCAAGAGCAAGAGCAATAGCAAGAGCAGACCGGGCAGGGGACCGAGAGAAAGAGCGGAGCAGCAGCGCGAGCGTGAGCTAAAGTAATAACAGCTCCTACTGATGTGGACGTTGCCGCCGAGGGAGCAACACTATGGAGGAAGTGACCGGCAACGCCGCCGTGGATGGAGCCACACCGTGTCGGCTCAGGACCGAGCGCCGGCAGCACCGTGAGATCGAATCCAAAAGAAAAAGCGGCGATTAGTGTACAACCTCTTTGGTGGCGCCGATTTGGCCGCAACTTCATCCAAGAAAACGGTGATGATGCTGCTCTTCCGGTGGTGCAGGTGAAGACGGTAGTGTGGGAATGGAGGTGGCGCGAAAGACAAGAGGAACATCGGGGCATGTCCTTGGAGGTGGAGGACGGGGTGGCTGAACTGGCGGGATAACGAGATCGACGATGGATCCTCATCCGGTATAGTGGATGAGGGACGTCGAGGTGTTGCTGTGGACGACGTCATCGGGGAAGAGGCTCCGGCTAGGTGGCGGACGGGGGAGGGTGTGGGGCTTCACGGGTTTTCACGGCCTTGCAGTATGAATGGATGGGCGGATGGGATGGGAGTGGGAAACCATGGCTTAGGGATGCGCTTGTCCAAAATATGGGGTAAGTTAAGAAAGTACCCCCACCAATTTGAGGCGGTTCTTTCGGTTCAGGGGTATCACAGGCATTTTGCGGGTAGGTATTTCACAGGAGGCGGGAGTTTTCACGCGCATTGTAATTTTGGAATAGCAAGGCGCGGGTTGAGATGGAGGGAGTTGTCGGAGCACAACGAGACAAAGATGTATCTTAAGTATTTCAGGGTAACAAGGCGCAGGTTGAAATTTCCGGACAAGCCTAACGTGTACTATACCAAATCAATTCGCACTTCCATCGAAGAAAAAACAAAAAGAAATCAATTTGCAGCACACAAGAGAGTCTAGTCCCATGTACTGTACCAAATCAATTCGCACTACAAATTGAATTTATGTTATGTTCAATTAAAATATTTTGCTACGTGTATAATGCATGGAACCTACTATTCAAATGAATGTTTTAGTGCATTCCAAACATATATACTACTGCTTCAATATGAACTAAATTTGAATTTGTTTCTCTATTTGAATAAGATCTACAATAATGATTGTTGTGAAGTCAAACCATTTGAATTCATTTCTCTATTTTAATAAGATCTACAATCATCATTATTGTCAAGTTAAACCAGCGTTTGTGTATTATCTTCACCGCACACCACATGATTACTCTCGAGTTAGATATGAACTATGTGTACTATATGAACTCGAACTTGATTTTTTTGAATCCACTTTATGTTGATTTCAAATCACAGTACATTTCAAGCTCTAGCTAGATCTTCATAATCTAAACCATGTCTCATATGTATAATGTGTTTATCACATAATGTATGGTGCCCCGCCCCCTATGCCTACACGAATTTAGATGTGAGTTGCAAACACCACACATTACCACAAATCCAAATAAAATATGAGATTGTTCGATATATAGTGTTGTTTAGATTGTTTGATATTTAGTTGTAAGCTGCAAACGCCACACATTATCACAAATTCAAATAAAATGTGAGATTGTTCAGTGTATAGTATTGTTTAGATTGTTTGACATTTAGCTGTGAGTTGCAAACGCCATGCATTATCACATTATGGTATAACATGTGCAAAACCACAGCACGCGTATCACCGCTATATTCATGCATGCATATGTTTATAACACTATGATCTCCTATTCAAATATATGAATCCACTTTCATATCAAATTATGATCTTTGTTAGTTTCTTACACCCACACAATCCTCTAACCTTTGTAGCTAGCACTAACTTTCTCTTGTGCATGCACACGCCCTCCTCGCCCTCCCCCTCCCTCAACATTCTATCCATCATGCACATTCATTTTTTTCTTTAGGTCGTTCTCCCACAGTCTCCACAACTCCCTTCCGACACACACACCAATCGATAAACCTCTCCAGCGATGTCTGCCTACAACATACACACACACAACTTCCGTCTCCTCCTTTCTGTGTCCATGTCGTGTCTCTCATACGGTCCCACACACGTGTAAACTCTCACCCCTCTTTTCATCGATCTCACAGCCGCACACTCCTCCCCCTATCTAGCTAGTAGCTCAGACTCTCACATCACCTCCTAGATCCATTCTCTTTGTCTATCTATCTCGCTGGGCCTTATTTGCCTCTAACAAATGGATGTACACCGACCCATACTTATAGCTAGCTAGGTCCTTATAACTCGTTTTTTCCCACGCGTCGATCGATCTACCTCATTAGTTATGTCTCTCCCTTCCTCCGACAAACAACAATTGACCTACTGATCTAGTTAGGTTTGCTTACCAAACACATGGTTCCCCTTCATCATCCATGCATGCGTCCTGACAGATCTATCACACACAGGCACACATAGAAACACATCCCCACTCTTATTGATAATATTGCAGTTCTACCCTCAGTTTGTCTAGTAGGCCTCTCCCACCATCTTCGAGAGGCAACTCCATCACCCATCTAGCACTCTACCCCTCTCCATCCCTCTCTCTCTCTCTCCTCTCTCTCTCTCTGTCCCATCCTACTTCCCGTCCTTCAGTTATGTATGGATGTCGACCGATCTCCCTCAAGACATATATGAGTCATTCTACCTCTCTAGTTAGGTCTCTGCCTCTCCCCATCCCCCCCACACACACACCGATACATCGAGCGCTCTAGTCATGTCTCCCTGCCACACACAAACTTTACCTGTGCCCTCTTTCGTTCCGGTAGGCCAGTCGCCCTATATCTTTGACTTGCACACACACAATTTCGATGGCTCTCTTCATCGATCTCGCACCCACCCACTTGATTCTCTCTTCGACTCTATCAATATCTAAGACCCCTCCCTCTCTTCTCGTGGATCGCCCGACCCTCTATATATGATATGGATATGCCTCCATTTCACACACATTGCATGCAAAATTTTGTTTGAGATGTCATCGACACATACTCCCACAAATACATTCACGAAATCACCCCCCAAACAAAAAACACTCATGAATGCACATGCCATCTGTCTAGGTTTGTGTCTCTCTCACACACACACCCATGTAGGTGGGAGGCATGTACGAAGAGAAGAGGTGCGCGCATGGCGCGCATACTCCCATCTCTTTCCCAATCACACCTGCGCGGGTACACGGTGGAGCTCATTTCTGTACGAAAAGGCAGCCCATGTGGTAATTTGACACATGTACTGGTTGTTGACTTGATGGAGGGAGGATCGTCTACCACGGGGGAACAAACAAATTGCGACTTGACGTGTTATGTTAAAAAAGAGGCAAACAATGTGGGGCCTACCTTAGAGACAAGGCTCTATACACTGGAGTACTTTTTATGTGTCCCGTCAACTCGTAGAACGAGGAGAAGCTTGCTTAGTACGCCTCTCCCCCGCCCACGGGTGCGGTGGCTCGCAGGATGAGGTGAAGCTTGCCTACTAGTACGCCATACACCCGCTCCCTCGCCCACGCGCGCGGTGGCTCACAGGACGAGGAGAAAATTTTACTACTCCCTCCATTTACTCCTCGTCCCTACCTTGGTTAGAGAGATTATCATATTGTTTGGAATATATGTCCTTTAGTACTCCCTCCATTTACTTATACAAGGCCAGTATAAAAAAATACATTTTGCATATAGACGCATAGAGACTTATTTTAGAGTATAGATTTACTCATTTTGCTCTGTATCTAGTCCATACTAAAATGGACGTAATAGTACGCACTCTCCCTCGCCCATTGACCCTCGCCCATGTGGTGGACGTGCATCAATTCATTCGGTCTCGTATAGCCAGAGCGATATATACTGCAGTACCATTATTGCTCGACTTCCCGAAGAGGCGAAGAGCCAATTGCAATGTTAATATTTTGGAGATGCCAAGCACAAGGTTTATAGGAGAACGAGTAGTAGGTGCCGTGTCAATTATAAATAAAGTTTTTTTTCTTCAGTGGCACGTACACAATATAAATATGTTCGTATGGAGAGAAAAGGAAACCGATCCACTATATACATAGTCAAGACGAGCCTACACAGTTGCTTTCTGGGGTTGCTCTCTTCACACTCTCTCACACAAAATGACTGTGGCCACATCTCTAACATCCCGGCAGATCACGTCCGTCGGGGGAAGGGGTGGACGCTTAGTGTAGATGCGGTCGCCGTCGCCGACGACAAAAACCCACTGTCGGCACGGCCCGATCAGGGGTCCCAGCCGTTCTCTCTCACAAAGCCGGTGAGGTTGCCTTTGTCCCTTGCTCACTACCATGACGTGGGCAGTTGCTACCTCCCGCCGCCCTCCTCTAGGTTGAGCTATATCTCGACATCCCTCAGGTACAACTCCCTTTACAGTCGGCTTGCACCACTACTCCAGCTGCCCACATCACTCCATGTGGATTTTTCTCTACTTCTTTGCCCCGCACATACCTCTACTGGCTTCTACGTACTGTATTTGTGATGATTTTATGTCTCATCAACTAGTCCCAGTAATCTTATTCTAATCATGCTTCTTCAATTTCTTTGCCACAGGGGTGCTCATCTCAATTTTGGTGAAACTGCACAAAATGATCCGATGGTCAAAGGGTTGCAAACTTCATTTCTTGGGAAGCTCCAACGTTTCCCGCAAATTAATGCCTGGTTAGGGTTTACAGTTCAACGGCTAGGGACTACATGGATCGTTTTTTTTCTTTAGCTATCTCTGTTCCAAAATAAGTGTCAACTTTAGTAGTAGTACAACTTTGTACTAAAGTTTGCATAAAGTTGAGACACTTATTTTGGAACGGAGGGAGTACATATTGGCTATGATCTGTCAATCATTGAGATGCAATAGCATGCATGTTAGTCTCCTTTATATTTGATGAAATGTTGGAATGGGCAACCTTGGACACAAGATACATGAAACAGAAGCTGCAAGCTTCATAGCATTGTACAAACTTATCTTGCTGATAAATTATAGTACGTACTATAGTAGTACTCTGTAAAGAGTTAGGTGTCGCATGGTGTCCAGAAAATATGGTTATAGTGTGAGGTGGGCCATGTAATCACTGAGCCTGCGTATTTTCACTGCTCTCGCACTCCTCCGCTGTAAGAATGGAGAAAATTGTAATCTAGTAGTACCTCCTTTCGCCGAAAGCGTGGGACATCCAGCAGTCCTACCACCTCAGTAATAATGACCAATGAGCCATCAAATCACATAGACCCAGCAGTAAGTTGGACGGATGGAGCAACCATCACTCTTGAATCCGCTTCTCCCTTCAATGCAAGCGCTAGTGAGAGGTCGCGTCCGCTCTGCCCGAGCATGACTGCTGGGACCCACCAGCTACATCTTCGCATGCAAGGAAGTGCCTAACAGTCGGGACCCACCTAGTCGAAGCGTACGTAGCATTGTCATTCTGATTGCGAACGTGTATGTACATAGTGCTCGATGTAGAGGCGCGCATGTGCCGTAGTAGAGGCACGCACGTGTCGTAGTAGAGGCACACATATAGCATGTACATGTACGTACAGCAGCCAGGGTGCAACAAAGAAAATACGGCCACGTACGTACATATGGGCGGGGTCTCGAACACCTGCTCGCGCATATGTACGGCCAGGGCTCATGTACATGACTGGGTCGGAATGGAGAAACTGCGTCGTCGTCGTGTTAGTGGGGAGCCAACCGGCTGGGTCAGAACGGAATCCGTCGTCGTGTTCATCGGGAGGGCTTGGACGGAACAGCCGATCAAAATGTGGCCTGGCATACCGCAGAATGGAGGAAACGACCTTGTGTTCGACCGACCACGGTCAAAACGGGATCCTGTTCATTGGGAGGGGTCTGGTGTACCGCAAAACGGAGGAAACGGACTCTGTTGGACCTCCTACGATCGAAACGGGGTCCTGTTGATCGGGAGGGGTGTGGCATACCGCAAAACGGAGGAAACGGACTTGTGTTGGAGCGCTACGGTCGAAACGGGGGTCCTGTTCATCTGGAGGGGTGTGGTGTACCGCAAAACGGGACTCCAGGGGATACTGTTCATCTCTGTCGTCGACCTCCTCTAGCCTCCATGGGCTACTGTTCATCCACCCTCGACCTCCTCCAGCCTCCACCTACGACTGTTCATCCACGGACTCCTGTTCATCCAGCCTCCACCATGCGTTCCTCCACCGGCTACTATTCAACCAGCCCTCTCCAGTGGTCCTATTCAACCACCCCTCCAAGGGCTACTATTCATCCAGCCCTCCACCGGCTACTGTTCAACCAGCCCTCCACGGGGTCCTATTCATCCACGCCCAACCGGCTTGATCGATCGGGGTCATTTTCATCCAACGCCCACCGGGA
>NC_041389.1:241299203-241335164 GCF_002162155.2 Triticum dicoccoides
CAACATCGATCAGCTTTAGTTAGCAGCAGTAGCGAAGGAATCGCTCAATTGGGTTCAGTTAACAGCCATCGATCGATCGCTCGGGTTCAGTAATGCGTAGCCTGCAGTGCAATCGCTCGGGTTTAATAGGCGTACGCATCGCTCGGGTTCAGTTAGAGCCCAACACCTTGCACCCACGCGCGTGCGTGTACGAGAGAAACACGCAAACCTCCATGCATTGCTCGGCCCCGACCACCCACCGTAACCGGGAACACCCCGATATTTTCCTCGCCCTCGCTTCTATCACGGTTGACGGCCCAAAGAATGTCATGCAGTTGTGTCTCCGGACCACCCAAGATGAAAAGCCCATTTTCTATCATGATTTTTTGTCATAGAAGTAGGAGCCCACCACATCTATGATGATACCGGGTTTTGTCACAATTATCATCATAGAAGTGTCATAAGTATGACAGAAGAAAAAAATCATTTGGCCCAAAATGTCACAGATGTGTCCTTTTTTGTAGTGATAGCACATGGCAATCGTCATCAAAGATCGTGGTCCTAACTTGGGCAGGAAACCCCAAATTTTGGATGGATTTCGTCAAAATGATTTAAGTTCGAAGCGAACCTTTAAAGTGGCCAAGGACACCAGATAAAGTTTCGTTACCAGATGAAATTTGAGCATTCATAACGGTACAACATAGACTAGAAGAGATAGAATAGAAGGAAAACAGGGTCCTAGGCATTTCACTCAGAGAAAGAAACACAAACATCCAAACGAAAAGCTATGGTGAACTACTTTCGGACTAACACAAAATCCTTCATCCGAAAGAAAAATTGTGGTGGCGTGACCCACCGTATAAGAACTGTATGACCCTGAGAGTCGCACAATTATTGTGGCGCCCGGTTAGACTAGTTCTTTGTTAATGTATTCACTCTCAGAATGAAAAATTCACTTTGTTGAAATTTTCAAACTCTTCAAGTGTTGTGCACCCATTCCTTCTAAGATGTGGAAGTGATGGTACGGGTTCCGAGTCCAGCTTACTACATGTTTGCGGAATCTAGGATATTTAGCTCACACCATGACACACATAATCTTTTCTCATCAAGGGGCTTGGTGAAGATGTCAGCGAGATTATCTTCGGTATTGACGTGACTGATAACAATATCTCCTCGAGCAACATGATCGCGAATGAAATGATGTCTGATGGCAATATGCTTGGTGCAAGAGTGCTGCACTGGACTATGTGTAATTTTGATTGCACTCCCATTGTCGCAATATAGAGGAATATTCTTGACCTTGATGCCATAATCCTTCAGAGTATGCTTCATCCACAATAACTGAGTGCAACAC
The DNA here is from genome assembly GCF_002162155.2 of Triticum dicoccoides. Classification (NCBI taxonomy): domain Eukaryota; kingdom Viridiplantae; phylum Streptophyta; class Magnoliopsida; order Poales; family Poaceae; genus Triticum; species Triticum dicoccoides. The sequence goes on from NC_041389.1 coordinate 241,300,537, forward strand.
GCACCAAAAGGAATATATTCGGCCTCAGCCATAGAGAGAGAGAGGCACAGTTTTGCTTCCTTGACAACCAACATACCAATGATCTACCTAGGAAATGACATGTCCTCGAAGTAGATTTCCTATCACCCGGGTCACCTCCGTAATCTGAGTCTGAATATCCAACGAGATCAAACTATGCTCCCTTAGGATACCATAAACCTAAGGTGGGGGTGTGAGCCAAATATCTCAGAATACGCTTGACCACTTGGTGATGCGATTATTTTGGTGCGGCTTGATAGCGGGCACACATACAAACACTCAACATAATATCAGGTCTAGATGTACATAGGTAGAGTAAAGAACCAATCATCAAATGATAAGATTTCTGATCGTAATCCTTACCGTACACATTTGCATCCAGCTTACCATTCGTCGGCATTGGAGTTTTGTAGCCCTTTAGTTGCAATGCACATTTTAAACTTATTTAGACAGTCTCTCAGATATTTATCCTAAGATATGAAAATTCCGTTGTACTGTTGACATATTTGCAGTCCTCGAAAGAACTTAAGTTCACCCATCATAGACATTTGATATTTCTCGGACATCATTCGCCCGAACTCCATGCTGCAAGCATTGTTAGTACAACAAAAATAATACCATCCACATAAATTTGACACACAAAAAGATCACCGTCAATAGCACGTGTGAAAAGAGGGGAATCAGTGGATCCTGGATTGGACCCTTTGTCGACCAAAAACCTCTTCAAGGTGTCATACCAAGTTTGAGGGGCTTGCTTCAACCCATATAGAGCCTTTTTCAGCCTGAAAACTTTGTTAGGAAACTAAGGGTTTTCAAAGCCAGGTGGCTGCCTAACATATACTTCCTCATCAATTTCACCATTGAGGAAAGCACTTTTCACATCCATTTGATAAAGCGGAATATCATTGTAGTTTGCATAAGCGAGAATAATACAAATTGCCTCAAGGCGAGCAACCGAAGCATAAGTTTCACCGAAATCAATACCTTCCACCTGTGTATACCCTTGAGCGACAAGACGTGCTTTGTTTCTCACAACAATGCCATGTTCATCTTGCTTATTTCCGAAGATCCATTTTGTGCTGATGATATTGTGCTTCTTAGGATTTGGTTTGTCAACCAATTCCCATACATCATTCAATTTGAATTTCACCAACTCTTCTTGCATAGCATTCATCCAATCGGGGTCATTCATGGCTTCCTCATACTTGGTAGGTTCTGCCAATGAGACAAAGGAGAAACTGCCCCAGTAGTTAGCCAAACGAGTGCGAGAGTGAGTTGTGGGGCGATAACCTAGATTCTCGAGATCTTCAATAATTAGTATAGTGTCAACTCGATTAGCCACTCAACAGGTGAGGATTTTCATCTTAATGATCATTTTCATTTTCCTCAGCATCAGTATCGGCATTAGCATTTGTGTCGCCATTTTCATCAGGATTGCCATTGAGATTGGCATTTGCATTCTAGTTGCCATTTGTGTTTGGAGTGGCATTTTCTTCGGCAGTGGCTTGGCATGTTCTGCTTCGAGTCATGGGGTCATCATCATCGGAAGAGTCGGGTACATTTCCTTCAACTGGCTTGACGCTCCCAATGGCCATTTGTCGAATAGCATCCGAAATCGGTGGTTCATCTATCACATTAGGCAGGTGCTCCTTTTTGGGAGCCGTTATATTCATCAAAACGCACATTCATAGTTTCCATAACTTTCCCGTGGTGAGAGTTATAGACACAATACGTATGCGAGTTCGAGCCATAACCAAGAAGAAAACCTTCATGTGCCTTAGGTGCAAACTTGGAATTATGATTCATGTCATGAATGTAGCAAGGTGCACCAAAAAGAGGCAAGAAACATTTGGTTTCTTGCCAATGATGAGCTCATATGAAGTTTTCTTAAGGAATTTGTGAAGATAAACGTGATTCACAACATGACAAGCAGTGTTAATAGCATCAGCCCAGAAGCGAATAGTAGTTTTATACTCATTGATCATTGTTCTCGCCATTTCAATGAGAAATCTATTCTTTCGTTCAGCAACTCCATTTCGTTGGGGAGTGTATGCGGCAAAGAACTCATGAGTTATACCATTTTCCTTGGGAAAATTTTCAATATGAGTATTTTTTTAACTCAGTACCATTGTCATTTCTGACATGCTTAATTCACACGTCATATTCATTATGGGCCTTCTTGGCTAAACTTTTGAAGATGTCTTGGGTGCAGGTTTTGTCTTCGAGAAAGAATACCCAAGTGTAACAAGAGAAATCATCAACCATAACCACACCATAATGGCTGCCACCAAAACTTGCATAGTTTTGAGGTCCGAATAAATCCATATGAAGAATTTCTAGAGATGTTGTAATGGTCATGACTATTTTTGAAGAATGATGCTTCTACTGGCCTCACATGCAGAACATAGACGATCCTTGTTGAACTTTACATCAGGAATGCCACGAAGATGATTTTTCCTCACTAGAGTCTGCAAATTTCTCATACCTGCATGACCAAGTCTTCAGTGCCACAGCCAACCTTCCATTGCTTTTGCAAGCAAACAAGTTTGGACTGAGGGACCCTTAGAGAAATCCACAATATATAAATCACCCTTTCTTTTCCCTCAAAAATGAAGGAATTGTCAGAGGCCATAAAGACATTTGGATATAGAAAATAGAACTAGCATGCCTAGATCACAAAGCTTGCCAACTGACATGAGATCGAATCCAAGAGATTGAACAAGTAAAACATCATCAATGCTCTTGTTTTTGGATATAGTAATTTTACCTAACCCAATTACCTTTCCTTTGTTGTTGTCACCAAAAGTGATATATATACTTCATAGATGAAGCAGTTAAGTGGGTCGACAAACAACGACTTGTCTCCAGTCATATGACTAGTGCATCCACTATCCATTATCCATTCGGTACACCCGGAGACATAGTCCTTCATAACAACTAGGCTTTCTTAACCACCCACATCTTTGTAGGTGGCTTCGAAATAGTATAGTGAACAAGATATGATTTCTTTCGGTAACCATAATTGTTACTTGAAGCAGTGCGAGCATAATTGTAAGAATAGGCATTAAAATTCTTTCCAGGTGAATCAGTATAGTGGTTGAATGAGGTATGCATGTACTCATTCTGTCAAACTTTTTCAAGAAAGTAACGAGCATTTTGTGCCTGCATGGTTAGTAACATAGTAATAGGCAATGTTTCCATAGTTTTCTTGGGCACCCATATAGCTTTCTTTGGGGGCCCATTCCTGCTGTTTGGTCCAACATAGCGAACAACAAGCTCACCATATTGGTTTTTGAACAGCTTATAATTGTCCAGAGAATCATCAAGAGAGTATTCAGGGATAGGTGAGTCATATCCCGGAAGCAAAGCTGGGTTGAGCATTTTGCTCTTGGCAGGCACACACACGGTGCGAGGAGATTGATAATGTTCCCAGTAGGTGCCATTTTCATTCAGTTTCCTTTCAAAACCGATACCTTCTTTCCTGGGATTTTTTGTGAAGAATAGATTTCTTCAGAACATCACAAAGGGTTTGATGCCCTTTGAGGGACTTGAACATTCCTGTCTGAATAAGATCCTTCAACCTACCATTCTCATCAGACACAGAATCGTTTTCCTCGACATAGGAGTTGGCATTCACAAAAGATTCAGCATGTGATCCAGCATTGCTAGATTCAAGGCATTTTAAGCAAGGTGGAACAAACACTTCAGACTTTTCTTCGAGTTGTTGGGTGAGAAGAGAATTTTCTCTGATCAAATCCTCATGAGCCTCTCTAATGACTTGAGTTCATGTTTCCTTTTTAGGTAATCATAGGTCAATCTCTCGTGGTCGGCTGAGAGAAAATCAGGACGATTTGATAGTTCTTCCATTTGTGACAAGAGAGTGAAATGATCTTCCGTCAACGACTAATTTTTCTCCATCTTCTCAACCAACAACCCTTCCAATTTTGCTGAGGGTTTTGTCAATTTTCTCAAGAGAGTTTTGTTGTATAATAGCAATTTTGATCAGTTTAGCATGGTCATCCTCATCCGAGGAATATTGATCACTGGAGTGAACATTGTGATGTTTGGAGGATACCTTTTCTTTCGATGCTTTGGCCATGAAGCACTAGGAAGGAGATTCATCATCATTTGGATGATTCTCGAAGAAGTTTGATGCAGGGGTGGAGGCACATGCTATACCAGCCATGCTGGAATCAGAATCCTCATTGGATTCATCAACTTCTTTGGAGTCAAATGACTCTTCTTCATTAGAATCCATCTCCTTGCCGATGTACGCCTTGGCCTTCTAAGAGGTATTCTTGTGGTTGGCGGAGGACTTGGAAGTATTCCTTGAGGAAGATCTTCATGAAGACTTGGAGGTGGAGATGTTCTTCTTGTTGAAGAACTTCTTTGTTTTCTTCTCATCGTCCGAGCCGTAGTTCTTACTCTTGCTTTTGCTATGCTTGTTTCCTGAATCATATCTTCCACTGGCATGGATTTTAGCTTCCCAGAGAAGCAGTCTGAGATGAAATGTCCTGGCTTTTTGCACTTGAAGCAGGTGTAATCTCCAATGGGTTTTGATGAAGATTTTGAACTGCCAGAGTTGCTGGATCCTTTCTTATGGAACTGGTTCTTCCTCTGAAGGTGCTGGAATATTTTTGTGATCAATGCGAGATCTTTGCTGATCCTTTCTGGGTCATCAAAATCTTCTTCGGCATTTCCTTCTGAGGAAGAATCAGTCAAGGCCTTGAGAGCATGGCTTTTGCGGTGACTTGAACCATAGAGAACTCTGTTCTCTTCTTCTTGTTCCTCGTGGGTGTTTAGCCTTTCCATGATATCGGTAGAGTCGAGAACTTTGAGATTAGCTTGTTACCAATCATCAGAAACCAGTTTGTCGAATGAGCTGTCAAGTGATCGGAGCAGTTTCTTCACAACTTCGTGATCAGTGATGTCTTTGGCGCTGAGACCTTGTAGCTCGTTTGTGATGTCACTCAGTCAATTGAAAGTTTGCTAACAGCTTTCATTTCAAATGCACTTTAACCGATTGAACTTTGCTCGAAGAGTATCAATGCGAGTTCTTTCTGAGTTGAAACACCCTCATTTATGTTTTCGAGAATATCCCACATTTCCTTCGCAGTTTCACACTGACTATAGCGAAGAAATTGAGCATGAGAGAGATGGCCACCAATTTCATCTTTAGCTTGAGTGACCATCTGAATGAGTTTCTTCTCTTGGTCAGTGGGGGCCTGGGGTATTTCAACCGTGAATCCAAACTTGCACAACATTCCTCATATCATCATCAATAGATCAGGGACGGATCTTCATCTTATCTTTCTAGAAGGGATAGTCCGTCCCATCGAAGATGGGAATCTTGAGATGCGACTTGTAGCTCACTGAAAACATACTTAAACTCCAAGGTAGTTAGACCAAAATGAGCAAAGTCAAGGAGTCTGATACCAATTGTAGGAACGAAGTATGTCTACCAGAGGTGGGTGAATGGGAGTTTTAAAATTTCTTTGGAAATATCAAAACTCTCAGAACCCAGCAGCGGAGCAAATGAAAAGATAGTCATAATGAGCGAACATAAACTATCAAATAGGAAACTAAAGGCAAGGATCGATAAAATCACATGATTGAAAAAGGTCGAATGTAAAGAGGAGTGTCGGTGTCAAAACCGGCGGATCTCGGGTAGGGGGTCCCGAACTGTGCGTCTAAGGCTAATGGTAACAGGAGGCGTGGGACATGATGTTTACCCAGGTTCGGGCCCTCTCTATGGAGGTAATACCCTACTTCCTGCTTGATTGATCTTGATGATATGAGTATTACAAGAGTTGATCTACCACGAGATCATAGAGGCTAAACCCTAGAAGCTTCCTATGATTTTGATTGTTGTTGTCCTACGGACTAAACCCTCCAGTTTATATAGACACCGGAGGGGGCTAGGGTTACAAGAGTCGGTTACAGAGAAGGGAATCTACATATCCAAATTGCCAAGCTTGCCTTCCATGCAAAGGAGAGTCCCACCCGGACATGGGACGAAGTCTTCAATCTTGTATCTTCATAGTCCAACGGTCCGGCATAAGCATATAGTCTGGCTGTCCGACGACCCCCTAATCCAGGACTTCCTCAGTAGCCCTTGAACCAAGCTTCAATGACGATGAGTCCTGCGCGCAGATTGTCTTCGGCATTGCAAGGCGGGTTCCTTCTCCGAATACTCCAAAGTACATCTTGAACACAAGAATCGTGTCCGGCTCTGCAAAACAAATTCCACATACCACCGCAGGGAGTACAATATTCCACGAGTCTATTTTGCTGACAACTTTTCCATAGCATGGCATCATGCCGTGGCCTGGTCATTATTCAAACCGTTTTCTCAACCTGCTACTACACATCTCGCGAGGCGGCTTTATTGGCACATCTTGTCGAAGCAGAGATCGTGTCCCCTTATCACGGGATTCTCATCAATACAGGCGTGGGTAACCCAACCACGCCATTAGCACGGCGCTTGGGGAATAAGCGAGTTTCTAGGGCAAGTGGGGACGCGCATTATCCCTGTTGCCTTTATAAGGAGACAAGGATTCCCCTTTTTTCACCCATGCCTTCTTCTTCCTCTGCTTATCCATTCTCGAGCTCCAATGCCCAAGCTTTCACCTTCTCCGCAAAAACATTCCGAACATGTCCAGAGCGGGAGGCAAGTGGATGGCCTCCTCCGTTAAGAAGGAGGACATCAAGAAGCTCCGGGAGGCCGGATACTTGTCCAAAGACACCGCGCATCGGCTTCAGGCCGAAGGGCAGATCAAGCCTACCCCGAAACCCCGGGAAAGGGTAGTATTCCTCTCCCACTTCATCCGCGGGCTGGGATTCCCCCTCCACCCATTCGTCTGCGGACTAATGTTCTACTACGGGCTGGACTTCCATGATTTGGCCCCCAACTCCATCTTCAACATCTCGATGTTTATCGTCGTGTGCGAGGCCTTCCTCCGCATCCCACCCCACTTCGGCCTATGGTTGAAGACCTTCAACGTGAAGCCAAAGGTGGTGAGCGGCCAATAAGCGGAGTGTGGAGGTGCCATGGTGGGCAAGATTCCCAATGTCTCCTGGCCCGAAGGCTCCTTTGTGGAGATTGTGAAGGAATGGCAATCGGGGTGGTTCTACATCACTGAGCCGCGCGACGCCAACTGGGCGGCGACCCTCGAATTCCGATCCGGCGTCCCCATGCGTCTCACCTCCTGGCAAGAGAAGGGCGTAGCCTGGGGCTCAGCGGAATAACTGACTGGACTTCAGACATGCATCCAAAATATGATAAGAAAGAAAATCAAGCTCGTCAACATCGTCCAAGTTATGTTCCTCCGCCGGATTCTTCCGTGTCAGAGACGGATTTGCAATCTGTGGGAGTTCGACCCAGCCGAACACCAGACGCTGCGAGAGCTCTTCGGCACGACGCACGAAGACGCCTGGAAGGTGCTCTTCAAGGCCAACGAGGTACCACCACCCACAAATGAAGATCGCGGGCTTAGCGCAAAACGCCGAGCCAATCCGGTAAGTTTTCATATTTACAAGATATGCCTTTTACTAGCACATCCGCGGGAGGAATCTAAGCCTCCATGCCAATCTTACAGGCATGGGTAGCGATAGCGGAGCATTTTAACTGTCCGGCTCCGCTACCTGAGGATCCAGAATCGCCTATTCTAACGAAGATGTTGTTTCAGGCGCCCTATGAGGTTCTGGAGAAGAAGGCCAAGAAGACGGCGGCAGGGACCAGAGATGGTCTTCGGTGCAAGGTTGCACCGGACATGATGTTCGAAGACACCGAGACGCACTCCTCCATCGAAGACGAGGAGGAGGAGGAGGAAATCCATCCCCCCCTACTGGGGGGAGAAGAAGAGGAAGGCTGCCACGCATGGGGAGGCCGAGGTGTCCAAGAAGGGAAAACCCTTCCTTCCGGACCATTCCACCGTAGCCACCAACAGCCGCGAGGAGTGGGAACCCAGGCTCAAGCCCCTGGCTAAGTCATAAGTATCCGGACACAATAGTATTTCCGGCATGTTTGCTTTATCGCTTCTTAACGTGCCAGACATGCACCTGCAGTCCGGCCAAATCCAACATCGGGATATCCTCCTCTTTGGAGGGATCGTTGGACTCGTTGGCGATGAACAACGAGTCTCTTCCGACAGCCTCCTCCCCCAAGGCCGCGGACGACACCGAGGTGTTATCTCGAAGGATACCAGGCCAAGGGGAGACAGTTGCGGAGACGCCTCCAGGCGAAACCCCATTTGCCGGACACATGGGGGGAAAGGCCCCCACAAACTCCGATAATGGGGGCCGCAGCCAGTTTGGCCCCCAACCGAATACAGCTCCGGAAACCCAAGTGGTTCCGGATTCAGACAGGTAGCCTCTTCCTAAGGAGGGCGAGCCGCCTGTACCGATGACCTCTGTCCATCCAGAGGCACCGGACAGCTTGCTGGAAATGCTTCGTGACGCTTCCACTCATGAAGAACACCGTACTCTTATGAGTATGGCGATTGAGAAGGTCCGATCCGCCAAAAGCGGATTGACCAAAGCCTGTGCTAGCCTTCTAACAGGCTTTGAGGTAAGTAATAGAATCGTGAGAGAATATCACAGTGCAGACAGTATCCCCTGATGCTCTGTTTGGTATTCGGAAAGAGAAGCCGAATAGAGGATCAAATAATATTCGCAGGAGTCTAACATAAGATGTTTATGTAAATAAGCAGGCGTCGCTACTGGCTGCTGCTGCTCGCACTGCGGAGGTCTCTAGACTAAAGCAGGACCTGGAGCGGACCGAGGGAGAGCTCGTCCTCGTAAAGAGGCAGCTGGAGGAAAGTCAAGGTACGTAATACCCTACTTTTATACTTATGAAGGATAAATGGTTTCTGCTGATAAAAGCGTCATGAACTTTTATAGGGGCCATGACCGAAGTGGCGGCCCTTAAGAAGGCGCTGGCCGAGGCCGAAGACAAAGCGGCCAAGGAACGCGCCGCGTGCGAGAAGCAAGAGGCTCGGGTCAGCGAGGTCCAACAAGAGCTCCAGGATTTCGTTCAGAAGTATGAGTCCTTTGAGCGTGACTCTAAGACTCAAGAGTCCGAGCTTGCCAAGGTGCTCCAGAGCGCACAAGACGCCAGAGCCAAAGCCTAGAAGGCCCTCCAGGAGATCCAGGCGGCCAAGAAGATTGCGGCGGGTAAGGCATTTGTTATGCAAAGCAAGCATGTGAAGGAGACATTCTTTTTACTTACCCCAATTTGGAGTTCTCCAGGAGCGTTTGTAAATCTGCTGCGCAGCATATCAGATGCCGCAGAGTCTACCGAGCCGAAGAAGGGTGCTCAACGGAGAAGTTGTTCTGGTCTCAATATCTTGGGACAGAACATCCGATGCCCTTGAGCGACCAGCTGAAGCAACTGGTCAAGCTACACAAGGCAGCCGAACTAGCCCTGAAGGACCTCATAGTCCGGCTATGGCCTGCCGAGCCTATGCCCAGCAGCTACTTCGGTCTCGTGAAGCTGTTTGTGAGTGCCTGCCCACGACTTGAAGTCATAAAGCGGTCGGTTTGCATTGAAGGTGCACGGATGGCCTTTGCCCATGCAAAGATGCATTGGGCAAAGATGGACGCCACAGCGCTGATGACCGAGGGGCCACCGAAGGGCAAGGAGCACCGCCGACCCGAACAATATGATGACAGTGTCCTGAAGGGATCCCGCCTTGTGGCGGAGCAATGTACAAAGGATGTAATCTTTGAATGAATGCATTAATATTATCCTGTAATATGAAACAAGTTCATTTGCGCAATATAATGCTTGTTGATTTAAAATTTTACCTCCTGTGCGGCTGTCTATAAAATCTGAGGGTTGGCCAGTGGTTGGCTTCTGCCCCCATGTAACTAGTACAGGGGTGTTCGGGATAAATCTAAACATTCTTTATCCAAGTTTTTTGTCCTTTAAGGAGGTGTCTAGCGCAACGAACAAGGCAATCGTACTATACAGCTTTATCACCCTCACTTAGCCATAGGAGTTCTATAATTTTAAATTTTGGCGTAGCCCCTGGTATTCGGAAGGCCGAACTTGGGGCGCTATACACGCCTAAATCGGACAAAGACCGATTCCTCACATAAAACAAAAAAATCTTTAAGGATTTGAAACCTCCCGAACAGCGACCAGCTCTCGCCGCATCATGACAGACAGTTTTTGGCTTTCTCTACTGAGGTGCTCATCCGGAAGAACCGGGACACAATCGCAGTAGTTCGCCCTTTACTACCCTAGCCGATATAGTGGAACGTAGGGTAGCAAGCACAAGAGCTGGACAACCCAACTATTGACCCAAGACATGATTCGGAGCTGATGCATATAATGCTATAAGTTTGGGTTGCCGCACTGTTGGAAGTGTTCGGACTTTCTTGTCGTGTTATGGGGTACACTGAAGCCCCTGGCGAACTGAACGTACCAAAATGTACGGGTGCGATTTGTAATAAACAGTCAAGGAAAAAATGAAGTAATAAGCTGACGCTGCAAATATTTTCCATTGTTATTTGAATAATACATCAAGGCGTATGTATACAAGTAGTGCGATAAGCAATTAGGGAAATTTTACACGCCCTAACCAAGGGTGAGCTGCGTGTGGGTATGTAAAACAGGTATAGCGATCGTTAGCAGAGACCACCTGGGTATTCCCTTGTACGTCAAAGCTCCTTGCTTCCTTGGTGTATCTGTCCCATCATGGGTCCGATGATCAGGTTATCGGAAGAGCCTCAAGAAGAGAAGAACCTGAAAGAAAGAAAAGGGTGAAGGTATGCGGATCCCGGGGCGGTTGAGCCGCATTGTGGACCGCAGTCTAGTTGTGCCTCTGTCTATGCCCATGGTATTTTAAGTGCATAATTATGTACATGCGGCACGAATTTCACCGCTTGATTGGGACTAGGACGGAGGCCGAATTTCTAGGTGAGCTCTGGACGGGCCAGACGATCCTGTTGCAGAGTAGTTCGGACTCGCTTGACGGTGTCCGTGGGCTTTATTGCCGAATTGAGGGTCTGCCTAAGGGGGCTGCTCTGTACTTCTGCTACAAGGGCCGCGGTGTGCTCCTCCGTACCGAGGGAGTGCTCTGTATTTCCATTGACTGTTATAACACCGCGAGGTCCAGGCATCTTGAGCTTGAGGTAGGCATAGTGTGGCACCGCATTGAATCGAGTGAATGCGGTTCGTCCGAGCAGTGCGTGATAACCACTTCGGAAGTTGACGATATCGAAGATTAACTCCTCGCTTCGGAAGTTGTCCGGGGATCCGAAGACCACTTCCAGTGTGATTGAGCCTGTACAACAGGCCTCTACACCTGGTATGACACCCTTGAGGGTGGTTTTGGTGGGTTTGATCCTTGAAGGATCGATACCCATTTTGCGCACTATATCCTGATAAAGCAGGTTCAGGCTGCTGCCACTGTCCATGAGGACTCGTGTGAGGTGGAATCTGTCAATGGTAGGGTCAAGGACTAGTGCGGCTGAGCCGCCATGATGAATACTGGTCGGATGGTCCCTGCGATCAAAGGTGATCGGACAGGATGACCATGGGTTGAACTTTGGGGCGACTGGCTCCATCGCGTATACGTCCCTTAGTGCACGCTTCCTCTCCCGCTTGGGAATATGGGTGGCGTATATCATATTTACCATTTTTACTTGGGGGGGGATTTCTTCTGTCCCCCTGTGTTCGCTGGCCGGGGCTACTCGTCGTCATCACTGTGCGACCCCTTTTCCTTGTTTTCGGCATTTAGTTTGCCGGCCTGTTTAAATACCCAACATTCTTTGTTGGTATGGTTAGCTGGTTTATCAGGGGTGCCGTGGATTTGACATGGACGATCGAGTATGCGGTCCAGACTCGACGGGACCGGGCTGTTTCTTTTAAATGGCATTTTCCATTGAGCGGGCTTGGAGCCACTGAATCCGGCATTGACGACCGTGTCTTCGGCGTTATCGCCATTATTGCGACGCTTGTGTCTGTTGCGTCGGGGCTTGCTGTTGTCATCTCTGGATGCAGAAGTTCCAGGCTTGCTTGAGGCGCTGTTGCTACGAGCCAACCAGCTATCCTCGCCCACACAAAAGCGGGTCATAAATGTCATAAGGGCTGCCATGGACTTCGGCTTCTCTTGGCCGAGGTGTCGGGCGAGCCACTCGTCATGGATGTTATGCTTAAAGGCCGCTAGGGCTTTGGCATCCGGACAGTCGACGATTTGGTTCTTTTTAGTTAAGAACCGAGTCCAGAATTTCCTGGCTGACTCTCCGGGCTGTTGGGTTATGTGACTTAAGTCATCAGCGTCCGGTGGTCGCACATAAGTGCCCTGAAAGTTGTCAAGGAATGCATCTTCCAGGTTTTCCCAACTGCCAATGGAGTTTCCCGGCAGACTATTCAGCCAGTGCCGAGCTGGTCCCTTGAGTTTTAGTGGGAGGTACTTGATGGCGTGGAGATCATCGCCGCGGGCCATGTGAATGGGGAGAAGCAAATCTTCAATCCATACCGCGGGGCCTATTGTCCCATCATATGGTTCGATGTTTACGGGTTTAAACTCTTCTGGGAATTCATGCTCCATTACTTCGTCGGTGAAGCATAGGGGGTGTGCGGTGCCTCTATGTCGGGCTACATCGCGACGCAGTTTGGATGGATCTAGTCTACTGTATTCGGCCGGGACGGATTTGTATTTAGTATATCCGGCGTGGCGGTCATCATCACGCATTGGGGCGCGCCCCCGCAATCCATATATCGATCTTGACTGTCCTGCTTTGTGTTCCAATTCGTCTTGCATGTCATGCATGTAGCACCAGGCCTTCGTGTTGTTATTTGTTTGGCGACGGGGTGCAGGCTGGTGTTCGGACTGATATGCCGCTTTGTCTCGGCCACGAGGTGGTCGGTCAATTGCATCCTACGCTGGTAGTATAGGCTCTAGTGCCTCGTCCTCGAATTGAGGTAACAACCTGCGCCTCAGGTAAGTTTTGGTTGGGCGCTCGAGTCTGTATTCCTCAGCCGCCAGGACCTCAGTCCATCTATCATTGAGCAGATCTTGATAAGCTTGAAGCTGCTGCTATTTTTTCTTCAGGCTCTTTGTAGTGGCTATAAGCCGGCGTTTGAAGCGCTCCTGCTCGACGGGATCCTCAGGCACGGTAAATTCTTCGTCGCCGAGGCTCATCTCGTCTTCGGAGAGGGGCATGTAATTTTCATCCTCTGAGTCTTCATTCATGGCCTGTTCATCGGGGCTAGCTTGCCCGTCCTCCCGTACGGCCTGTTCGAAGCTTGGCTGGGCGAGATTGTTTTCGTCTTCGGCATCATCCGGAGTGCTATTATCTCTTGTGCCGGTATTGCTGTTTCTACCCTGGCATGGTTTAGAGCGGCGCCGCTGACATCGGCGCTTTGGTTGTTTCTCAAGAGGATTATCCTCCGTTGCATCCTTTTGATGCTCGCCATTGTTTTCTTTGGGTTTGTCCACCATATATATGTCATATGATGAGGTGGTTGTTCAGTGCCCTGTGGGCGGTGGTTCCTATTCTTCTTCGGCATCGTCGTCCATATTGTCGATGTCTTTGGAGTCGAAATCAAACATGTCGGTTAAGTCATCGACAGTGGCTATTAAGTGGGTGGTGGGTGGGTAACGAATTCCTTCGCCGTGCGCTTCCCACTCAAGCCGGACATAGTTTGGCCAAAAGTCTCCTGACAAGGAGAGCGATTTTAATGAGTTTAGCACGTCTCCCAAGGGCGAGTGCTGAAAGATGTCCGCGGAGTTGAACTCCAAGATCGGTGCCTAGTTAGATCCGATGGGTGCGGATATAGGCGGTTCGGAGCCTATGGCCGAAAATGAGTCCAAGGGTCCGATGACACAGACCTCATTGGAAGTGAGATCTATGTTTGGCTCTATCGCCGTTGAGTGTGCGGCTTCCGTGGCGTGGTCCATCCTCCCGTCGTCGGACAGCATGATCTGCACTGGATCTAAAGCCAGGGCAGCTGCAGGTGAGATCTCTTGAACACCGTCCGAAGGCAGATCTAGGTCATGCTCATCGTGGCTATAGGGTGCACCTGTCATGGGCTCAAATCTGCCGAAGATCAAGTCTCCGCGGATGTCGGCAGTGTAGTTCATGCTTCCAAACCTGACCTGATGGCTAGGGGCATAGTTATCGATCTGCTCCAGTTGGCCAAGCAAGCTGGCCCGCAGTGCGAAGCCGCCGAATACGAAGATCTGTCCGGGAAGGTAAACCTCACCCTGGATCGCGTCGTTGTATATGATTGAAGGAGCCATCAAGCCTTATGGTGATGACACAGTGGAACTCTCGATGAAAGCACCAATGTCGGTGTCAAAACCGGCTGATCTCGGATAGGGGGTCCCGAACTGTGCGTCTAAGGCTAATGGTAACAAGAGGCGGGGGACACGATGTTTACCCAGGTTCAGGCCCTCTCTATGGAGGTAATACCCTATTTCCTGCTTGATTAATCTTGATGATATGAGTATTACAAGAGTTGATCTACCACGAGATCGTAGAGGCTAAACCCTAGAAGCTGCCTATGATTATGATTGTTGTTATCCTACGGACTAAACCCTCCGGTTTATATAGACACCGTAGGGGGCTAGGGTTACCCAGAGTCGGTTACAGACAAGGGAATCTACATATCCGAATAGCCAAGCTTGCCTTCCTCGCAAAGGAGAGTCCCACCCGGACACGGGATGGAGTCTTCAATCTTGTATCTTCATAGTCCAACAGTCCGGCATAAGCATATAGTCCGGCTATCAGAGGACCCCCTAATCCAGGACTCCCTCAAGGAGGGATATAGGTAACCAGTGATGCTCGATGGCGACAAGGAATTTGGTAGACCAGTTCATCCTTCTGCACAAGGACTACATTTGGTTGGAGGGGTTGTGATTTCACACAAAACATAAACTCTCTTCGCCCTATTCTCCTCAACAATTGGTTCATCAACCAATGCCGATCACTCATGGTAGATACTTGAGGCGATCTCTGAACCTTTACAGACTTCTTCTTGGAGAACCATGATAACCCACAAGTATAGGGGATCAATTGTAGCCTCTTTCGATAAGTAAGAGTGTCAAACCCAACGGGGAGCTAAAGGTAGAACAAATATTCCCTCAAGTTCTATCGACCACCGATACAACTCTACGCACGCTTGACGTTTGCTTTACCTAGAACAAGTATGAAACTGGAAGTACTTTGTAGGTGTTGTTGGATTGGTTTGCAAGATAATAAAGAGCACGTAAATAAAAAGTAGGGGTTGTTTATATAAAGAAGCAATAAAGTAAATATAGCGAGTGTGGAAAAGTGCTGGTAGGAGTTGTGAAATTGTCTTTAAGCAATTGACTACTTTACTAGACCGATAGCAAGTTTTATGTGGGAGAGGCATAAGCTAACATACTTTCTCTTCTTGGATCATATGCACTTATGATAGAAACTCTAGCAAGCATCCGCAACTACTAAAGATCATTAGGGTAAAACCCAACCATAGCATTAAAGTATCAAGTCCTCTTTATTCCCATACGCCATGACCCACTTATCCGTGTTTGTGTTTCAGTCACTCACGCAACACAGACAATAAGCAAACCATGAACATATTGCAACACCCTACAGCGGGAATCCCTCACGCTTGCGCGACATGGAGAGCACCATAGGACAGCAACATAACCACAAGAAAATTAAACCAATCATAGCAATTCACCAATTACTGATAGGACAATGAAAATCTACTCAGACATCATAGGATGGCAACACATCATTGGATAATAATATGAAGAATAAAGCACCATGTTCAAGTAGAGGGTACATAGGGTTATGGGAGAGTGGACCGCTGAATATATATGGGGGAAGGTGATGGAGATGTTGGTGAAGATGGCGGAGGTGTTGGTGTAGATCGCGGTGATGATGATTGCCCCCGGGGTGTTCCGGCGCCACCAGAAGCGAGGGGGAGAGAGCCCCCCCCCTTCTTCTTCTTCTTCTTCCTTGACCTTCTCCCTAGATGGGAGAAGGGTTTCCCCTCTGGTCCATGGTCTCCATGGCGTGGGAGGGGCGAGAGCCCCTCCGAGATTGGATCTATCTCTCTGTTTCTGTGTTCCCTTCTTCTGCCCTTTCACCATTTCTTATATATCCGGAGATCCGTAACTCCGATTAGATTGAAACCTTCGCCAAGATTTTTCTCCAAAAATTAGCTTTCTTGCGGCCAAAGAAAAGCAGTAGCCGCCTGACGGGGTGCCCACTAGGGTCAGGGGCGCGCCTACCACCTGCCTCGTGGCCCCCTCGGGCACCGTCTCGCGTTGATTCTTCTTCCCAAATATCACAAATATTCCAAAAATATTCTTCATCCGTTTTTATCCTGTTTGGACTCCGTTTGATATGGGTTTTCTGTGAAACATAAAACCTGCAACAAACAGGAACTAGCACTGGGCACTGGATCAATATGTTAGTCCCAAAAATAGTATAAAAAGTTGCCAAAAGTATATGAAAGTTAAATAATATTGGCATGGAACAATCAAAAGCTATTGATACGACGAAGACGTATCAGCATCCCCAAGCTTAATTCCTGCTCGTCCTCACATAGGTAAATGATAAAAAAGATAATTTTTGATGTGGAATGCTACCTAGCATAATCTTGATCATGTAATCTAATCATGGCATGAATATTAAGACACGGGTGATTCAAAGCAATAGTCTATCATTTGACATAAAAACAATAATACTTAGGGCATCCCAACAAACAATCATATCTTTCAAAATATCAATGCTTCAGAACATTATCCCTACAAAATCATATAGTCTTGGATGCTCCCTTTTCTTAACACAAGGTACCCCTCATGCCCATCCCGGTGTCAGCCAAGCACTTGCTTCATACTTTTTAACGCGCTTCAGCTTTTTCAACCTTCACGCAATACATGAGCGCAAGCCATGGATATAGCACTATAGGTGGAATAGAGTATGATGGTGGAGATTGTGTGAAGAAGACAAAAAAGGAGAAAGTCTCACATCGACGCGGCTAATCAACGGGCTATGGAGATGCCCATCGATTGATGTCAATGCGAGGAGTAGGGATTACCATGCAACGGATGCACTAAGAGCTATAAGTGTATGAAAGCTCAAACTAAAACTAAGTGGGTGTGCATCCACCTTGCTTGCTCATGAAGACCTCAGGCATTTGAGGATGCCCACCATCGGAATATACAAGCCAATTTCTATAATGAAAAATTCCCACTAGTATATGAAAGTGATAGCTCAAGAGACTCTCTATATGAAGAACATGGCGCTACTCTGAAGCACAAGTGTGGTAAAAGGATAGTAACATTACCCCTTCTCTCTTTTCCTCTCATTTTTTTATTTTCTCTTTTTTGGTGGGCTTCTTTGGCCTATTTTTTTTGGGGCTTATTTGTCCTCTTTTATTTTTCATAAAGTCCAGAGTCTCATCCCGAGTTGTGGGGGAATCATAGTCTCCATCATCCTTTCCTCACTGGGGCAATGCTCTAATAATGATGATCATCACACTTTTATTTACTTACAACTCAATATTACAACTCGATATCTAGAACAAAGATATGACTCTATATGAATGCATTTGGCGGTGTACCGGGGTGTGCAATGATCTAGGTAGCAATGACATCAAAAAACGGACAGGCCATGAAAACATCATGCTAGCTATCTTACAATCATGCAAAGCAATATGACAATGAATGCTCAAGTCATGTATATGATGATGATGGAAGTTGCATGGCAATATATCTCGGAATGGCTATGGAAATGCATGATAGGTAGGTATGGTGGCCGTTTTGAGGAAGATATAAGGAGGCTTATGTGTGACAGAGCATATCGTATCACGGGGTTTGGATGCACTGGCGAAGTTTGCACCAACTCTCTAGGTGAGAAAGGGCAATGCACGGTATCGAAGAGGCTAGCAATGGTGGAAGGGTGAGAGTGCGTATAATCCATGGACTCACATTATTCATAAAGAACTCATATACTTATTGCAAATTTTATTAGCCCTCGAAGCAAAGTACTACTACGCATGCTCCTAGGGGGGGGAGGTTGGTAGGAGTTAACCATCGCGCGCCCCCGACCTTCATGCAAAGATAAACAATCAAAATACAATGCGCGCCAATTTGGTTACATAGTTAGGAGACCATACATGCATGCTTCGGGAATCACAAACCTTAACACCAATATCCTTACTAAACACAACCATTTACTAGAACCTCCCACATATTATCATCTCTATATCGCAAAACTATTGCAAGTAATCAAACATATCATATTCAGTGTTCTACAAGTTTTATGTAGGATTTTATGACTAACCATGTGAATGACCAATTCATGTCATCTCTCTAAATAGATATAAGTGAAGCAAGAGAGTTTAATTATTTATACAAAAGATATGCCCATTCTCTAACAATATAAGTGAAGCAAAAGAGCATTCTACAAATGACGGTTTTCTATGTGAAGAGAAACAGGCAATCCATGCTTCAAAATATATAAGTGAAGCACATGAAGCATTCTATAAAGCCATACTCAAAAGATTTAAGTGAAGTGCAATGAGCATTCTATAAATCAACCAAGGACTATCTCATACCAGCATGGTGCATAAAAGAAAAGTGAAAACTAAATGCAAAAGATGCTCCAAGATTTGGACATATCGCATGAACGAAACGAATCCGAAAACATACTGATACTTGTTGAAGAAAGAGGGGATGCATTTCGGGGCATCCCCAAGCTTAGACGCTTGAGTATCCTTGAATATTTACTTGGGGTGCCTTGGGAATCCCCAAGCTTGAGCTCTTGCCTCTCCTCCTTTTCCTCATATCGAGGCCTTCTCGATCATCGAACACTTCATCCACACAAAACTGCAACAGAAAACTCGGTAAGATCCGTTAGTATAATAAAGCAAATCACTAGTCTAAGTACTATTGCAAACCAATTCATATTTTTTTTGAATTATGTCTACTGTAATTTAACTTTTCCATGGCTTAATCCACTGATAGAAATTGATAGTTTCATCAAAACAAGCAAACTATGCATCAAAAACAAAATCTGTCAAAAACAGAACAGTCTGTAGCAATCTAAATATTCACCATACTTATGGTACCCCAAAAATTGTGCCATAATTAGGAAAAATAAACAATTTATATATAAAGACAGTGCAAAAAATTTCAGAACCGGTTGACATTCTAGTAAAATATGTAAAATCGCGCACTACAGCCAAAGTTTCTGTCCTGCACCGCACAAACCAACAAGCATTGTGAACATCCTAAAGGCAAACCTTGGCACATTATTTTTATAATACAATGGAATTGTAAAAGTGGATAATTATTTTTGATGAAAAGTTTCTGTAATTAAGATTCACAAAGTTTCCGCGAGCATGAACAAAGTTCAAGGAGCTCCCCACTTCAACAATGCTTGTCTTTCTCACTTTCACGTTCCTTTTTGAAAAGTTTTGGGTTCCCCTCTTTATTTTTTTGTTTTTAGACTATATAAAAGCACTCAACAGAAATAAATGACTCCCTAAAACTTCCCGGTTGTCTCCCTGGCAGCGCTTTCTTTAAAGCCATTAAGCTAGGCATATAGTGCTCAAGTAATGGATCCACCTGGATCCTAAGGTATATCAAAGCCAATTTTAATTAACAATGATTCGTAATTTAGTAGTGAGCACAAAGTAACATATATCATGCCACAACGAAGTCTAACTCTCTTCCTATGCATCGACATGTCATAAAAGAACAATTCATGCACACATAGTAAAGGCCAATGCATAGTATAAACAGTTTCTTGCAATTCTATCGTGTTGGAAACATAGAGAGGTGGAGATATAGTTCCTCTCTCATAATAATTGCAAGTAGGAGCAGAAAGCACATGCATATCACATTCATCAAAATTATCATGTGCAATGGTAAAAGTCAACCCATCAATATAATCCTTAATAAGCACAAACTTCTCCGATATAGTGTAGTTGGGAGAATTCAAAAAGATAACAGGACTATAATGCGTGGGTGCAATAGCAACAATTTCATGTTTAACATAAGGAACTATAGCAAGTTCATCTCCATAAGCATAATTCATATTGGCATCTTGGCCACAAGCATCATGAAAAAGGGATATTTCAAGAGAATCAATGGGATCATAAAAATCATCATAGCAATCTTCCTTCGGTAAGCACGAAGGGAAATTAAACAGTGTATGAGTTGAAGAGTTACTCTCATTAGAAGGTGGGCACGGGTAGCTAATCCGCTCTTCCTCCTTTTGTTCTTCGCTCTCCTCATCATCTTTTTCATCCAATGAGCTCACAGTTTCATCAATTCCTTCTTCCATAGACTCCTAGAAAATATTAGTCTCTTCTTGGACAGCGGAGGAGTCCTCAATATATGGTTTAACATAGGCATTAGAAGCATAATTATCATAACAATATTTAAGTATGGCAAAAAAATTAGATTTGTAAAGAGTAGCATCATAATTTCAATCAAAGAAGCAATTTCATAAGCACCCTTAAAAGCAACAAATTCTTCAATTTGTTGAACATCATAGTAATTATAAACACCCTTAGCATACGAAGATACAATTCCATTATCACTAAACTCACATTGGTAGGGAAGGTGTTTCTTAGGGTTTTCAGAACAACAAGTAAAATTATATATTTCACATAAATTCCAAGCATAGCATTGCAAACGATGAATTTGATCCAGTAAAAGTTTCCCTTTTTCGGATATGCGGTGTCGCACATAACAAGCATGCTCATCTAAAGATTTTTCCCTCAACTAAGCTAGTTGGGGTTTCAACACGATCACAAAGGGATCGAAGATGATCCAAGTAAAAAGCTTCAGGAGCGTGATAGATTTTAAATGGTTCTTCAACCATTGGTGTAGTAGGTACAACTAATTTTTTTGGTATTTTGAGTTTCCTACCCATGACTAAAGATAGAAAATAACTAAGAACAGAAAATAAAAATTATTTAGTGATAAAGCAAACAAGCACACACGAGAATATTCACCCCACGCTATGACTCCCCGGCAATGGCGCCAGAAAAAGGTCTTGATAACCCACAAGTATAGGGGATCAATTGTAGCCTCTTTCGATAAGTAAGAGTGTCGAACCCAATGAGGAGCTAAATGTAGAACAAATATTCCCCCAAGTTCTATCGACCACCGATATAACTCTATGCATGCTTGACGTTCGCTTTACCTAGAACAAGTATGAAACTAGAAGTACTTCGTAGGTGTTGTTGGATAGGTTTGCAAGATTATAAAGAGCACGTAAACAAAAAGTAGGGTCTGTTTAGATAAAGAAGCAATAAAGAAAATTTAGCGAGTGTGGAAAAGTGGTGGTAGGAGTTGTGAAATTGTCCCTAAGCAATTGACTACTTTACTAGACTGATAGAAAGTTTTATGTGGGAGAGGCATAAGCTAACATACTTTCTCTTCTTGGATCATATGCACTTATGATTGGAACTCTAGCAAGCATCTGCAACTACTAAATATCATTGAGGTAAAACCCAACCATAGCATTAAAGTATCAAGTCCTCTTTATTCCCATACGCCATGACCCACTTATCCGTGTTTGTGTTTCAGTCACTCACGCAACACAGACAATAAGCAAACCATGAACATATTGCAACACCCTACAGCGGGAATCCCTCACGCTTGCGCGACACGGAGAGCACCATAGGATAGCAACATAACCACAAGCAAATTAAACCAATCATAGCAATTCACCAATTACCGATAGGACAATGAAAATCTACTCAGACATCATAGGATGGCAACACATCATTGGATAATAATATGAAGCATAAAGCACCATGTTCAAGTAGAGGGTACAACGGGTTGTGGGAGAGTGGGCCGCTGAATATAGATGGGGGAAGGTCATGGAGATGTTGGTGAAGATGGTGGAGGTGTTGGTGTAGATCACGGTGATGATGATGGCCCCCGGCGGCGTTCCAGCGCCATCGAAAGCGAGGGGAGAGAGACCCCCTTCTTCTTCTTCTTCCTTGACCTTTCCCTAGATGGGAGAAGGGTTTACCCTCTGGTCCATGGTCTCCATGGCGTGGGACGGGCGAGAGCCCCTCCGAGATTGGATATGTCTCTCTGTCTCTCTCTATTTATGCGTTCCCTTCTTTTGCCCTTTCACCGTTTCTTATATATCCGGAGATCCGTAACTCCGATTGGATTGAAACCTTCGCCAAGATTTTTCTCCAAAAATTAGCTTTCTTGCGGCCAAAGAAGAGCAGTAACCGCCTTACGGGGTGCCCACAAGGGTCAGGCGTGCGCCCCCTGCCTCGTGGCGCCCTCGGGCACCGTCTCGCGTTGATACTTCTTCCAAAATATCACAAATATTCCAAAAATATTCTCCATTTTTATCCCGTTTGGACTCCATTTGATATGGGTTTTTTGCGAAACATAAAACATGCAACAAACAGGAACTAGCACTGGGCACTGGATCAATATGTTAGCCCCGAAAATAGTATAAAAATTTGCAAAAAGTATATGAAAGTTGAATAATATTGGCATGGAGCAATCAATAATTATAGATACGATGGAGACGTATCAAGCCACAATCACCCTTGGTCTCTGGAGAAATTGACACCTTGATACGTCTCAAACATATCTATAATTTTTGATTGCTCCATGCTGCTATATTATAATTATTGGATGTTTTACAATCATTTTATAGTCATTTTATATCATTTTTTTGGTACTAACCTATTGACATAGTGCCAAGTGCCACTTGCTGTTTTCTGCATGTTTTTTACATCACAGAATATCAATATCAGACGGAGTCCAAATGCCACACAACTTTATGATGATTTTTTTATGGATCAAAATGAAGAAGTTGGGCCCTGGTTGCACCTGGGGGGAGTCCCGAGGAGGGGACAACCCACCAGGGCGCGCCAGTAGGCCCAGGCGCGCCCTGGTGGGTTGTGCCCACCTCGGGTGCCCCCAGGACCGCCTCTTTGCTCTATAAATACCCCAATATTCCAGAAACCCTAGGGGAGGCGACGAAATATTCAGCCAGCTGCCGCAGAGTCCAGAACCACCAAGATCCAATCTAGACACCATCGTGCAGGGGTTCACCACTTCCATTGGTGCCTCTCCTATGATGCTTGAGTAGTTCTTTGTAGACCTACGGGTCCATAGTTAGTAGCTAGATGGCTTCCTCTCTCTCTCTCTCTCTCTCTCTCTCTCTTTCTCTCTCTCTCTCTCTCTCTCTCTCTCTCTCTTGATTATCAATACAATGGCCTCTTGGAGATTCATATGGTGTATGTCTTTTGGCGGTGTGTTTGTTGGGATCCGATGAACTTTGACTTTATGATCAGATCTATGTTTTTATCCATGAAAGTTATTTGAGTCTTCTTTGATCTCTTATATGCATGATTGCTTATAGCCTCGTATTTCTTCTCCGATATTTGGGTTTTGTTTGGCCAACTTAATCTATTTATCTTGCAATGGGAAGAGGCGCTTTGCAGTAGGTTTGATCTTACGGTGCTTGATCCCAGTGACAGAAAGGAAACCGACACTTATGTATCGTCCCTACTAAGGATAACAAGATGAGATCTATATCTTCCGCAATAGATAAACGAATCTTGTCTAGATCATGTCATTGTTCTTATTGCATTACTCCGTTTTCTCATGAACTTAATACACTAGATGCATGCTGGATAGAAGTCGATGTGTGGAGTAATAGTAGTAGATGCAGGCAGGAGTCGGTCTACTAATCTTGGACATGATGCCTATATAATGATCATTGCCTGGATATCATCATAATTATTTGAAGTTCTATGAATTGCCCAATAGCAATTGTTTTCCCACTGTTTGCTATTTTTCTTGAGAGAAGCCACTAGTGAAACCTACGGCCCCGGATCTCTTTTCATCATATTTGCCTTTGCGATCTATTTTCTCTTCCATTTATTTTCAGATTTATTAAACCAAAAAATACAAAAATACCTTGCTGCAATCTATTCTTATTTATTTTATTTGGCGTTCGATCTATCAATCTACTACAAATTTACCTCACGTCCTTAGCCTATCTTGAGGCGTCGTACCCCAAAAGGGATTGACAGCCCCTTTAACACGTTGGGTTGCGAGGTGTTGTTCTTTGTGTACAGGGGCTATTTACGTTGTGTTGCTTGGTTCTCCTACAGGTTCGATATCCTTGGTTTCATATCTGAGGTAAATACCTACTACCGCTGTGCTGCATCATCCCTTCTTCTTTGGGGAAATATCGACGTAGCTTCAAGTGACATCACACCTAACCATCTAGAGAGTTTGCAGCTCTCAAGACTAATAGGCATAGCGTACTGGACTTAGATTCAAGTGATGCTGAACCACTATCTAATTTTTGGCTCTAGGGGTTTTTCTCTCAGTGGATTTTAAACTCAAATCACTCGGAGAGGGGGTTGCTCAACAATCTTCTCAGAATCAAATGGAGCAGCGGCCGGACAGCGCCGGCGCGGGATTGCTATTTATAGCCACAGCCTTCCCTGTTGGAAATGACCATTTTGGACACGACGTCCAGCCAATGGCCAACCAACAATTTCTCAATGGTCGGATTTCAAAGAGCAACGGTAACATTACTTAAGGAACAAGTAATGCTAACTCCCCGGTCAGATACAAATCTCTTGCAGCCAAGAAGATCACAGTCTCTTGCTGGCAAGTATTTTCTTGGAACACAAAGAGATTTCTCTCGCAACTTTCATAGGATTTGGGTTTAGCATGAGAGAATCAAAGCTTCAAATGCTACACCCCTCTTAATAGTATGGTGGTCCTGTGACTCAATAAATAGAAGAGAAACAATGAAATAAATGCTACGTCTTCACTTCATCTTCAAACTCCTCGGTCGCAGTCACTTCCTTCAGACACGCACCGAACCAATTGCTTCAGGTCAGCAATTTTTGTGGGGTCACTCTTATTATCATAATCTTTGGTGATAACCTTCACTGCTATGTAGGGGATTATTTCGTTGTTTGAATCAAACTCCTCTTGATTCCAGGGACCTGTTATTCTATGTGCACTAGCAAACACATAAGTTCCATACTGTTTTTGTCAACAAACTCCAAAACATATGGAGGCAGATTATTGCACCAACAATAATATTACTATTCGTTATCGTCATCCTATTTCTAGGCTAAATGATATGCTTGATGAATTGAGTTGCTCTACAATTTTCTCCAAAGTTGATTTTGTAGTGGATACCCTCAAATTCGTATGAAATTGGGAGATTTATGGAAAACAACTTTTAAAACTAAGTTTGGATTATATGAGTGGTTAGTCATGCCTTTTGGGTTAACTAATGCACCTAGTACTTTCATGAGATTAATGAACAAAGTTTTACGTGATTTCATTAGACGATTTGTGGTAGTTTACTTTGATGATATAGTGATTATAGCAAATATTTGGAGGAACATTTACGTGTTGTTTTTATTGCTCTCCATGATGTATGCGTTTGTTTGGTAAGCTTGGGAAGTGCACCTTTTGCACTGACCGAGTATCTTCTCTTGTCTATGTTGTTACTCTGCAGGGAATTGAAGTTGATAAAGCCAAGATTGAAGCTATTGAGAGTTTGCCCCAGCCCAAAACAGTCACACAAGTGAGGAGTTTTCTTGGCCTCGCTAGTTTCTATGGGCGTTTTATGAAGAATTTCAGCACCATTGCTGCACCTCTCAATCAGCTTACAAAGAAGGATGTGCCTTTTGTTTTTGGTACCGCACAGGAAGAAGCCTTCACGGTGTTGAAGATAAGTTGACCCATGCTCCTTTACTTCAACTTCTTGATTTTAGTAAGACTTTTGAGCTTGAATGTGATGCTAGTAGAATTGGGTTAGGAGGTGTGTTATTAAAAGATGGTAAACCTCTTGCATACTTTCTTGAAAAATTGAGTGGGCCTAGTCTGAACTATTCTACTTATGATATATGCTCTTGTTCGGACTTTAGAAGCATGGCAACATTATTTATGGCCCAAAGGATTTGTTACACATTCTGATCATGAATCTTTGAAATGTATTAGAAGTCAAACAAAATTGAACCGTAGACATGCTAAATGATTTGAATTCATTGAGACTTTCCCTTATGTCATAAAACACAAGAAGGGTAAAGAAAATGTTATTGCTAACACACTGTCTCGTCGCTATACTATACTTTCACAACTTGACTTTAAAATATTTGGTTTGGGGACCATCAAAGATCAATATGTGCATGATGCTGAATTTAAAGATGTATTGCAGAATTGTAAAGAAGGGAGAACATGGAACAAGTTCGTGGTTAATGATGGATTTGTGTTTCGTGCTAACAAGCTATGCACTCCAGCTAGCTGCATTCGCCTATTGTTATTGCGGGAGGCGCACGGAGGGGGATTAATGGGTCACTTTGGCGCGAAGAAGACGGAGGACATACTAGCTACACATTTTTTGGCCAAAGATGAGATGGCATGTTGAGTGTTTTGTTGCTCGGTGCACTACATATCAGAAAGCTAGGTCACGACTCAATCCTCATGGTTTAGATATGCCTTTGCATGTACCTAGTGTTCCATGGGAGGACATATCTATGGGCTTTGTTTTAGTTTTACCTCGAACAAAGAAGGGGAGGGATAGCATATTTGTTGCTGTGGATGGATTTTAAAAAATGGCACACTTTATACCATGCCATAAAAGTGATGATGTTGCTAATGTTGCTGATTTGTTCGTTCGTGAAATTATTCGCTTGCATGGTGTGCCAAATACTATTGTTTTAGACCGTGATACTAAGTTTCTTAGCCATTTTTGGAGATGTTTATGGCTAAGTTGGGGAATAAATTGCTTTTTACATGTCACCCCCAAACTGATGGACAAACTGAAGTAGTCAATAGAACATTGTCTACTATGCTTAGGGCTGTTTTGAAGAATAATCATAAAACGTGGGAAGAATGCTTGCCTCATAGTGAATTTGCTGATAATCGTTTGCTGCATTCTACTACTAAGATGTGCCCTTCTGAAATTTAGCATGGTTTCCTATTGATTTGTTGCCTCTTCCATCTTCGGAGATGGTTAGTTTTGATGCTAAACGACATGCTGAATTGATCTTAGAAAAAATGCATGAGTTAACTAAGGAAACTATTGAGCGCATGAATGCTAAATATAAACTTGCTGGAGATAAAGGTAGAAAATGTGTTGCCTTTGCACCTGGAGATCTTGTTTGGTTACATTTGCGTAAGGATAGGTTTCCTAATTTGCGCAAGTCAAAGATAATGCCACCTGCTGATGGTCCTTTTAAGGTGTTAGAGAAAATAAATGATAATGCATATAAACTTGAGCTGCCTGCAGATTTTGAGGTTAGTCTCACTTTTAACATTGCAGATTTGAAGCCCTACTTGGGTGAGGAAGATGAGCTTCCATTGAGTACGACTTCAATTCAAGAAGGGGAGGATGATGAGGACATCACTAACAAAGTTACACCCACAGCCCCTACTGCTACATAAACTGGACCTATTACTAAAGCTCACGCACGCCAATTGAATTACCAAGTACATACGTTTCTTGGCAATGATTTTAATGTTCATGAGAATATGATGTTGCCTAAATTGGATACATTTGTTTTTCTTATAAATGAAGGGCCAAGTATGGGCAAGAACGATGAACATCGGAGCATGATCAATCAAGGAGAAGATGGCGCGCAAGGGGAGGAACAAAAGAGTTTCTAGTAGAGTCTTCACCACTTTGGGGCCACCATGATGACATCCAACATGGACAAAATATACTAGATGGCCTTTCATAAATTTCATCCATAGCTTAATATAGGTGTTGTGCCACCTTATTTTTTGGCCAGTCCCATGTAATTTCGAAATAATACTTATAGGATATTTTTTTAGAGTCTGTATTGTAGGCGAAACGACTCAGGAGGTGTTTTAGTCCCACCTTGCTAAGGGGGGACAAAATCCCCTCTCTTTCCCCCTACAAATACAACCCTTAAGGCACCGTTTAGACTTTGGGTTTTGTTTAGATTAAAGTTCTCCATAGATGCAACTCGCGTACTTTGTTTGTGTTCAATGACCAGACAAAGACGTCACAGAACCCCACTTTGATCAATAAAGCTTTCCACTTAAATTCGCAATATCTAGATTGCAAACTTAGTTTTTTTTGCTTGTTCTTCGTTTTCTACAGGAAACAAACCTTTGTGGTCAAGTTGATCGTGCTCTGGCGTGGTCAATAACCTCTCGAAGTTGTTTTAGCGATTGCTAAGGAGTGATGTCTTCGCACGTTCATTGTCGGATCGTGAAAGTCGGCTTCCTCCAAAAAATAGTTACTATCTCATCAAAAGACGAGACACCTTTGCCTCTATCATAATTACTCCCTCCGTCTAGGTGTATAAGTCACCTTACGAAAACCATATAATCCCAAAACACTTAGGCGTGGTGCATTAACTCCCACCTCATTGCTTGTTTCTTGACATATCAACCAATAAGAGATCTGGGGCATGCATGTTTTCGATGACTCGAGACTACCAAACACGACATGCAGTGGTTTGTTCATTGCATGCAATGCTATTTATTAGCAAATAAACATTAAGTTCTCTCGTTTTCCCCTCCTTCTTGGTCGCGGTGCACAACCTAAGATGACTTATTCACCTAGACGAAGGGAGTAGTGCTTTTCCTCTTGATTCAGGAGTTCTCTGTCTGCCAAGGGCAATGATTCTAAGCTAGATAATGGAGTTGGTGAAGGTTTCTAGCCATGCATGCCAACTCTGACTAAAAGATCAGTTGCATATTTATCGTGAGATAGATGAATGTTGTTCTTATTTTTCTTGTTCAATACCCATAAAGAAGTGCAAGTCTCTCAATTCTTTGAGAGCAAAGAATGGGTCCAATTCTTTGAGAAGTCATGTTACTATTTCATTAGATGAACTAAGAACAATGATATGTATAAGAACAAATATTTATACTTGGGATTTATTGTAGGTAAATAGTGATGTGTCATACTTGGACGGAATAAATCCAAGAGCTTGCAGCTTTACACTCAGGCGTGAGTACCATGCCCTGGGAGCTTGCTTCATCCCATTAAAAAGCTTTATCAAACTTGCATGCATGAAAGAGTGCATTCTTCTCCTCAAACCCAGGTGTTTGCTTCATGTACACTTCCTCTTTCAGAACCCCATGAAGAAATGCATTCTGCACATCTAGATGTCTAGCTCCACTCCTAGATACAACAATAGACAGTACAAGAAAAATGGTGACAATGTAAAATACTATACTAAAAGTGTGCTCATAATCTACACCATACCTTTGCTTGAAGCCATTGGGTGCAAGTCTTGATTTATAGTGGTCTATGGTTCCATCAGATATTTTTTTATCCTAAACATCCATTTGCAATCAATCAAAAAAATCGTCATGACATGGAACCAATTGCCATGTTTTATTTTTTTTGCAGTGTCATATATTCTTATTCAATGGCTTTCTCCCATTGAGTGTTACCAAGCCGTTATTCTAGACCATAAGGTGCTACCTCTTGAGCTTGTGTTGGGTTTCCCCTTGAAGAGGAAAGGGTGATACAGCAAAGTAGCATAAGTATTTCCCTCAGTTTGAGAACCAAGGTATCAATCCAGTAGGAGACAATGCACAAGTCACCGAATACATGCACAAACAATCAACAACTTGCACCCAACGCAATAAAGGGGTTGTCAATCCCTTCACGGTTACTTGCAAAAGTGAGATCTGATAGAGATAGATAAATGGTAAAGTAAATATTTTTGGTATTTTTGATTTATAGATCCGAAAATAAAAGATTGCAAAATAGTAGATCGGAAACTAGTATGATGGAAAAGAGATTCAATATAATGGAAAACAGACCCCGGGGCCATACGTTTCACTAGTGGCTTCTCTCAAGATAGCAAATATTACGGTGGGTGAACAAATTACTGCCGAGCAATTGATAGAAGAGCGCATAATTACGATGGTATCTAAGGCAATGATCATGAACATAGGCATCACGTCCGTGTCAAGTAGACCGAAACGATTCTGCATCTACTACTATTACTCCATACATCGACCGCTATCCAGCATGCATCTAGAGTATTAAGTTCATAAAGAACGGAGTGATGCATTAAGAAGATGACATGATGTAGAGGAATTAACTCAAGCAATATGATGATAACCCCATCTTTTTATCCTCGATGGCAACAATACAATACGTGCCTTGCTTCCCCTACTATCACTGGGAAAGAACACCACAAGATTGAACCCAAAGCTAAGCACTTCTCCCATTGCAAGAAAAACCAATCTAGTAGGCCAAACTAAACCAATAATTCTAAGGGACTTGCAAAGATATCAAATCATGCATATAAGAATTCAGAGAAGACTCAAATAATATTCATAGATAATCTGATCATAAATCCACAATTCACCGGATCTCGGCAAACACACCGCAAAAGAATATTACATCGAATAGATCTCCAAGAACATTGAGGAGAACTTGGTATTGAGAATCAAAGGGAGAGAAGAAGTCATCTAGCTACTAGCTATGGACCCGTAGATCTGTGGTAAACTACTCACGCATCATTGGAGAGGCAATGGTGTTGATGAAGAAGCCCTCCATGATCGAATCCCCCTCTGGCAGGACGCCAGAAAAGGTCCCTAGATGGGACCTCACGGGTACAGAAGGTCGCGGTGATGGAAAAGTGGTTTTGTGGCTCCCCTGGATGTTTTCAGGGTATAAGAGTATATATAGGAGAAGATGCTAGGTCAGGAGACCCACGAGGCGCCCACGAGGTAGGGGGTGTGCCCTACCCCCTAGGGCGCGCCCTCCTACCTCGTGGCCGCCTCGCTGCGTCTTCGACTTCATCTCCAAGTCTTATGGTTTCCTTTTGGTCCAAGAAAGATCATCGCGAAAGTTTCATTCCGTTTAGACTCCGGTTGGTATTCCTTTTCTGCGAAACTCTAAAATATGCACACAAAAACTGGCACTGGGCGCTCGGTTAATAGGTTAGTCCCAAAAATAATATAAAATAGCATATAAATGCCTATTAAACATCCAAAACAGATAATATAATAGCATGGAACAATAAAAAATTATAGATACGTTGGAGACGTATTAAGCATCCCCAAGCTTAATTCCTGCTCGTCCACGAGTAGGTAAATGATAAAAACAGATTTTTTGATGTGGAATGCTACCTAACATATTTACCCATGTAATTTTCTTTGTTGTGGCATGAATGTTCAGATTCAAAAGATTCAAAACAAAAGTTTAATATTGACTTAAAAACAATAATACTTCAAGCATACTAACAAGGCAATTATGTCTTCTCAAAATAACATGGCCAAAGAAAGCTTATCCCTACAAAATCATATAGTTTGGCTATGCTCCATCTCCATCACACAAAATACTCAAATCATGCACAACCCCGATGACAAGCCAAGCAATTGTTTCATACTTTGATGTTCTCAAACCTTTTCAACTTTCACGCAATACATGAGCGTGAGCCATGAACATAGCACTATGGGTGGAATAGAATGGTGGTTGTGGAGAAGACAAAAAGAGGGAGATGGTCTCACATCAACTAGGCGTATAAATGGGCTATGGAGATGCCCATCAATAGATATCAATGTGAGTGAGTAGGGATTGCCATGCAATGGATGCACTAGAGCTATAAGTGTATGAAAGCTCAAAAAAGAAACTAAGTGGGGTGTGCATCCAACTTGGTTGCTCATGAAGACCTAGGGCATTTGAGGAAGCCCATCGTTGGAATATACAAGCCAAGTTCTATAATGAAAAATTCCCACTAGTATATGAAAGTGACAAAATAAGAGACTCTCTATCATGAAGATCATGGTGCTACTTTGAAGCACAAGTGTGGAAAAAAGGATAGTAACATTGTCCCTTCTCTCTTTTTCTCTCTTTTTTTATTTGGCTTCTTAGGCCTCTTTTTTTATTTCCTCACATGGGACAATGCTCTAACAATGATGATCATCACACTTCTATTTACTTACAACTCGAAAAACTACAACTCAATACTTAGAACAAAATATGACTCTATGTGAATGCCTCCGGCAGTGTACCGGGATGTGCAATGAATCAAGAGTGACATGTATGAAAGAATTATTAAAGGTGACCTCGCCACAAATATGATGTCAACTACATGATCATGCAAATCAATATGACAATGATGAAGCGTGTCATATTAAATGGAACTGTGGAAAGTTGCATGACAATATATCTCGGAATGGCTATGGAAATGCCATAATATGTAGGTATGGTGGCAGTTTTGAGAAGGTATATGGTGGGTGTATGGTACCGGCGAAAGTTGCACGGCACAAGAGAGGCTAGCAATGGTGGAAGGGTGAGAGTGTGTATAATTCATGGACTCAACATTAGTCAAAAAGATCTCACATACTTATTGCAAAAATCTATAAGTCATTAAACGAAGTACTACGCGCATGCTCCTAGGGGGATAGATTGGTAGGAAAAGACCATCGCTCGTCCCCGACGGCCACTCATAAAGAAGACAATCAATGAATACCTCATGCTCCAAATTTGTTACACAATGGTTACCATATGTGCATGCTACGGGACTCACAAACCTCAACACAAGTATTTCTCAAATTCACAATTACTCCATTAGCATGACTCTAATATCGCCATCTACATATCTCAAAACAATCATAAAGAATCAAACTTCTCATAGTATTCAATGCACTTCATATGAAAGTTTTTATTATAATCATCTTGAATGCCCATCATATTAGGACTAGTTTTATAACCAAAGCAAATTACCATGCTGTTCTAAAATACTATCAAAACAATATAAGTGAAGCATGAGAGATCAACAATTTCTATAAAATAAATCCACCGCCGTGCTCTAAAAGGATATAAGTGAAGTACTAGAGCGGTATTGCCTAGCTCAAAAGATATAAGTGAAGCACATAGAGTATTCTAATAAATCACGATTCATGCGTGTATCCCCCGAAAGGTGTGTACAAAAAGGATGATTGTGGTAAACTAAAAAGCAAAGACTCAAATCATACAAGACGCTCCAAGCAAAACACATATCATGTGGTGAATAAAAATATAGCCTCAAGTAAAGTTACCGATAGACGAAGATGAAAGAGGGGATGCCTTCCGGGGCATCCCCAAGCTTAGGCTTTTGGTTGTCCTTGAATTTTACCTTGGGGTGCCTTGGGCATCCCCATCTTGCCACTCCTTATTCCATAGTCCATCAAACACTTACCCAAAACTTGAAAACTTCTGATAGCACATTCATTCATATTGTATTTCAAGCCTTTTTGCATAACAAATCAAACCTTGGACCACAGTTTTTACTTATAAAGTATTCATTCTTATTGAAATATTCTTATTATGATAGTTTTACAACACTTATTCATATCTTGCAGGAGTGGTGCGTTTAGGCACCTAAACTTCATCGAAAGTGTTTATAACCTTCAAGCTGGGGATCATCTTGTGCGAAAAGTTAGAACTAGAAGGGGTGAGCTGAAAAGAACCCACGCACCTAGTCAGACAAAGAAGAGCAGATGTCTGCTTGGGCGCGTGAGAAGAGGCTGGTCTGGCGCAACCAACCAGACCCCCGTCTGATCCCACGCGCGACTGAACCACGAAGAGAGGAGAGGGGCCGACTGCTCTCTCCCTCGACGCTGCTCACCTACCACCAGATCGAGGAGAGGAACATCAGATCGGAGCAGGAGAAAAGGGGATCGAGGGAAGAGAAGGGATTGAGGGTTTCGGGAAGCTGGCGACCTGGCTGATCCACCGCGAGGCCTCTCCGCTCTGACCGACGACTGATGCTGCTCTTCTCCAACCGACGACCGCGCTGATCTTCTCCAACCTCAACGACCGCTTCTGATCTTCTCCAACCTCAACGACCGCTTCTGATCTTCTCCAACACCGACGCCTGCATCGCTCTGCTTCAACTCAGACGCCCGTTGCAGCTGTTCGTCCCCAACTCC
Organism: Triticum dicoccoides; assembly: GCF_002162155.2. NCBI lineage: Eukaryota > Viridiplantae > Streptophyta > Magnoliopsida > Poales > Poaceae > Triticum > Triticum dicoccoides. The sequence continues at coordinate 241,334,460 of NC_041389.1, forward strand.
GATGATCGCCGCTGCGGCATCTCCTGCGGGGCGCCGGACTCCTGGTGATTCTTTGCTCCGGGTGGTCGGCTGACCTCCCGTGAAGGCCACCACGATTCCTTCACAAGGTCGGGACCTCTGTTGTTCTCCTTCGCCTGCAACATCTACAGCTTTGAATTGAAGCTCACCAAGACCATAGTCTCTGAACTTCTCTCTTCTCCTGTCATTGTTTTCTGAATATATGCATTGTTGGATCTGAAAATTGCTCTATTTCCTATGTACCCTTGCTGAAATCTCATGTATTCTTGCTGGATGGTTGTGACACTTGCTGGATATTCAGATAGTAGTTATTCTCCTGTGAGCTGCTGTCACTTTAATTGATTGCATGAGTGTGTGTGATGTCTGAACCATTTACCTTTGCTGCATATTGTTTTTGTTTTAACTTGCTCTAGTAATTGCTTGTTGTCACTATTGTTTGATTCATCTGTCCGGTTGTTCTGAATGTTTCGAGTGTGTGCTTCGAAGTTCTAGATCCCTGTGGAGAACACGACATCCGTAGTTTGGGCGTAAAAACCCTGCTATATCACTAACGATCAACTTCACAACACAAAACTCGACAGAAAATCTCATGAGCTCTGTTAGTATAAGAAAATAAATCACCACTTTGAGGTACTATTACCAACTCATTCTTTATTTATATTGGTGTAATATCTACTATATTCCAAC
>NC_041389.1:241335342-241349918 GCF_002162155.2 Triticum dicoccoides
AGATTCACCAAAATAAGCAAACAACACGCAAAAAACAGAATATGTCGAAAACAGAAGCCTGTAGTAATATGTAACATATTATCAACACGATCCAAATGTATGCGAAGTTGACACTCTTCGAAACCCACTTTCAATATCATTGCAAACACTATTATCAATCTCATATTCATTATGGGGCTTAAATAAATTTTCAAGATCATAAGAAGAATCAACCCAATCATGATCATTGCAACAAGTAGTGGACATAGCAAAACTAGCATCCCCAAGCTTAGGGTTTTGCATACCATTAACACAATTGACATTAATAGAATTTATAATAACATCACTGCAATCATGCTTTTTATTCAAAGATCTATCGTGAATCACTTCATAAAGAACTTCATCACAATTTCCACATTCACGAATTTCAAGCAAAACCTCATAAAGATAATCCAGTGCACTCAAATCACTAGAAATTGGTTCATCATAATTCGATCTCTTAAAAAGATTAGCAAGTGGATGAGGATCCATAGACTCTTAGCAAGCGAAGATGCAAGCAAAAAGAAGGCACATGGTGACACAAGCGAGAAAGATCGAATAGAAGAAGGCAGAAGAAAAGGCAAATCTTTTCGAAAATTGTTTTAGAGGTGGGGGGGAGGAAAACGAGAGGCGAATGGCAAATAATGTAATGAAAGAGAGAAGAGTTTATGATGGGTACTTGATATGGCTTGACTCGACGTAGATCTCCCCGGCAACGGCGCCAGAAATCCTTCTTGCTACCTCTTGATCTTGCGTTGGGTTTTCCCTTGAAGAGGAAAGGGTGATGCAGCAAAGTAGCGTAAGTATTTCCCTTAGTTTGAGAACCAAGGTATCAATCCAGTAGGAGATAACGCACAAGTCACCGAATACCTGCACAAATAATCAACAACTTGCACCCAACGTGATAAAGGGGTTGTCAATCCCTTCACAGTTACTTGCAAAAGTGAGATCTAATAGACATAGATAAACGGTGAAGTAAATATTTTTGGTATTTTTTATTTATAGATCGGAAAGTAAAAAATTGCAAAATAGTAGAACAGAAACTAGTATGATGGAAAAGAGATTCAATATAATGGAAAAGAGACCCGAGGGCCATAGGTTTCACTAGTGGCTTCTCTCAAGATAGCAAACATTACGGTACCGCAAGATTGAACCCAAAGTTAAGCAGTTCTCCCATTGCAAGAAAAACCAATCTAATAGGCCAAACTAAACCGATAATTTGAAGAGACCTGCAAAGATATCAAATCATGCATATAAGAGTTCAAAGAAGACTCAAATAATATTCATAGATAATCTGATCATAAATCCACAATTCATCAGATCTCGGCAAACACACCGCAAAAGAATATTACATCGAATAGATCTCCAACAACATCGAGGAGAACATGGTATTGAGAATCAAAGAGAGAGAAGAAGCCATCTAGCTACTAGCTATGGACCTGTAGGCCTGTGGTAAACTACTCACGCATCATCAAAGAGGCAATAGTGTTGATGAAGAAGCCCTCCGTGATCGAATGCCCCTCCGGCAGGACGCCGGAAATGGCCCCTGGATGGGATCTCACGGGTACAGAAGGTTGCAGTTTCGTGGCTCCCCTTGATGTTTTCAGGGTATAAGAGTATATATAGGCAAAGGAGCTAGGTCAGGAGACACACGAGGGGCCCACAAGGGAGGGGGCATGCCCTACCCCCTGGGGCGCGCCCTCTTGCCTCGTGGCCGCCTTGCTGTGTCTCCGACTTCATCTCCAAGTCTTCTGGTTTCCTTCTGGACCAAGAAAGATCATCGCAAAATTTTCATTCTGGTTGGTATTCCTTTTCTGTGAATCTCTAAAATAGGCAAACAAACAGAAACTAGCACTCTGCTCTCGGTTAATAGGTTAGTCCCAAAAATAATATAAAATAGCATATAAATGCCTATTAAACATCCAAAACGATAATATAATAGCATGGAACAATCAAAAACTATAGATACATTGGAAACGTATCATAAGGTTCACCCTTTGTCAAACCAAAGATAACAATATTTTATAGTTGGTGTGATTGCTACATCCCCTTTGTAGCCTTGTCCATGTGGTGATTGATATGACTCAAACATATCTATAATTTTTGCTTGTTTCCAGCTATATTTATATCATTATTGCATAGCATCGACATCAATTTTCATCATTTTTCTAGACTAACCTATTAATTCAATGCCTAGTTTTGGTTTTTTACCTACTTTAGAAGTTGTAGAAAAATATTTTCATGGAGGAAAAAAAGTATGACAATCAAATTTAAGCTAGAAGATCTAGTAGGACAAAAGTCCATTGGGGGCACCAGATACCAACGCGGCCTATTCACTCGAAGAATAGGGGGCATGGGGTCCCTTGACCTCCTATCCACCTAGGCACACATACCCCTGTGTATGCTAAAAATACCTGAAGATTTTTTACCCTAATTTGTTCGTTGCCGCCACATCCTGATGTGAGGTGATCTTTGTTTTAGCCATTTTCTAGTATCATGATGAAGGGGGGAGTTGAACTTCATCGAACTCTCTATCATACCTTGTTGCTTCTATGATGATCTGTGAGTAGTCCACATTCGGGGCTGAGGGTTTGCACCAGTAGCTATGTGTTCCTAGAGTTAAATTATGTGAATTGAAAGTTGCTCATCTATGAGTTCTTCATGTTCGATTGAATATGTTAATAATCAATGAGATCATGATGTGTGTTGATTATAATCCCGTGGACACCCAAGGCGACAATATGGTGACTCATTAGATAAAGATTAGAACGATAAAGATTATGTGTTGATTGTTTAGTATAGTTTTAAGGGTTGTCTGAGGTGACATTGGGGTTGCACATTGATCAAGATTACAAAGAACTTGGAGGTTTGCTTAGCCATACCGATGTTATCTCATTCCAATTTGATCTAGTAATAGAGAAACTTTGGAATTATTCTTGATTGCACTTCTTCAAGGAATTATCATGTATTTTGACAATGCTAGTGACTTTGAGAGTTGGCACTAGTGAAAGTATGAACCCTATGTCTTGTTTACAAGCATTGATACATAGTTTAATCACTTCTAATTTTGTTTACCTTGTTGCCCTATTTTATTTTGAAAATATAAAAATATTGTCACGATCCAAATTTCCTAACTATTTGTTATCACCTTGAACCTCTTCGCTGAATTAGCGCACCTATACAATTAACAATTGTATTGGTTGTGTTGGGGACACAAGAGACTTGGACCTTGTATTTTATTGGAGGGTCAACATTATCAACCTACACGTCCCACGGATTCATAAACCTTAGGTCAACCACTTCGGGGAAATTTGTTATTGTCCTACAATCCTCTGTGCTTGGGAGGGTCAACATTCTACAAGATAGAAGTCTGTAGTAGACATCAAATTGTTTCTAACACCGTTGTCGAGGAAGTGAGTGCTTGAAGGTATCTTATTTAGATCTTACAATTGCATGTTCTCGTTCACTAGTTTGGCTTATGGAAGAAAACAACAACAAAAATGAGTTAACTTGATTTTTTTAAATTATCTGGAAAACATGAAATCAACACATGGTCTTGATGTATTAAAAGAAGGATATAAAAATGTTATTGGTATATGTTCCTTGAATAGTAATCATGATTGCAATTTTATTAGCATGTATTCTATTCATTAGATGACCCGTTGCGCCAATTGGCGCAGAGACCAACTATAACCCGGAAGTTAAGCAAACTATTTGAAGGATTTTTTCCTCAACTTCCTACAAATGTTTATACTTATATTGCGTTTTTATTTGCCTTGATAATAATCATTGCCCATGGCTTTCTTTGGTGATTTGTTTTTGGTGACATGAGACTCTATTCGTTTTGGATTTTTTTCCCCAACTATCTCCAACTATGCAAAGACAAAGTACAACCAGAAGTTAAGTAAGCTTGGGGCGGCACGTATAGCATACGCTCCTTGAATAAATCATCCCAAAAGGATGATCAAGGAGGCGAATAGACTATTTCCCTTATTATTTCATGGTCCAACCGGGTTAAAAGAAAAATCTGAATGAACTTCCCAGGGCAAATGACCTGAAGCATGCGAACCAAGAACCCCACCCGGGATTACACAAGAAGAAGGAAACCAGGTGAACCAACCAGATGATTGATGTCCCGGAAAGAGTGTGACCAGCGAGCATGTGAAACATACATGCCAGTCAGCCAGGCAGTAGGGGTAAAAGGTCAGGAGAGATTGTACAACACGCCACCCGGCCAGCCGCAACGGTCCAATGCCGGGCAGCACAACACATGATCCATCGAGCCAAAAGGATCTCATGTCCGGGAACGCTAAAAAACTGCACCCATAGCCTAAAATAGGCAGTCACCTGCTCTCTGCCCTGACTAGTTATCTATATTGGGCATTGTAGGTTTAGATAGTAGAGAACATGGTTGTTCGGTATGAGAGTGTGTTTCGTGTACAAACATTTTGTTCATTGGTCAGCTATTGTGTCCGGTTGTGCCGGGCACATCCATGTGACCGTCATAGGGTCCAGCATTCATGGTTCTCACTCAGCTATCCCTAGGACAACTATTAATGGGCCCGGTGCGTAGCCGGTGGCTTGTGCGCATGGTACTGACACTTAGTCTGATGGTCGACCATTGTGTTTTGGTGTGTTAGATACTCTGATTCGATGGTCTAGGCGGATAGGATGCTTTGGGATGTCTTCTCGTACTTCAAAACCAACTCTCTATAGCCTTCAACACTGATGAGACAGAGATGAAATTTGACCTGCCTCGATTAGTTCCTTATTTTACTAACGTGGTGCATGGATTGTCAATGGATAGGGGTGTAATTAAAATAAGCCACCACTACCAGGTTTGTTTGGTACTATTGTGTGTTCTGTAATGCATGTTTGGTTCACCACTCGGCTCTTTTGTCTAGTTGTTCCAGGCACAGCCATGTGATCATCATGGGGTCCAGCATTCATGGATCTCACTCAGCTATTGAGGGAGTCCTGGACTAAGGGGTCCTCGGGCGTTCGGGCTATGTGACATGGGCCGGACTAATGGGCCATGAAGATACGAGATAGAAGAACCTTCCCCGTGTCCAGATGGGACTCTCCTTTGCGTGGATGGCAAGCTTGGCGATTGGATAATGTACCTTCCTTTCTCTGTTACTGACTCTGTACAACCCTAGATCCCTCCGGTGTCTATATAAACCGAAGGGTTTAGTCCATAGGGGCAATGTCGGTGAGAATGACACCTATGGGATCAACAGGATCCCTACTGTGGTCGGCGGGTGCGGGGTTGTGAGAAGAGCAGGTCTAAGAGCCAGCACAAGGGTCCTTTACCCAGGTTCGGGCCACAGAGATCGCGTAATACCCTAGTCCTGCTTTGGTGTATATATGAATGTTCTTGAGCTAGCTATCGAGCGTGACATGCTCAAAGAGCCAAATCCTCCTCCAGTACGCCTCGGGCCTCTTTTATAGTCGAAGGAGGCGCCATAGTGGCACACAGGAGGTGGAAAGGGTACAGTAGCTATGCTTATCTCTTGACATTACAGGACAAGACGCATTAAATGCGCCCCTGAGGTGTCCCCCTGCTTTATCGCCGCCTTGCCCTGCTTCGACGCGCGTCCAGGACAGCGAGGCGGGCAGCGCCATGTAGGCTGGCAGGCTGCTGAGCTGGCGCGGTGGCGGCGTCTTCACGAAGATCTGCATGCCACCACACAGGTGCTTGCTGAGTTGGCCTCGGGACCGCACGTCTCCATGCAAGTGCCCGCCTGGCTGGCTGGGCTGGTAGCTGCATGGGAACGGCAGTGGGGTCTTGGTACGCGCTGGCCTGGCCACGGCCTCACTGATATCCTCGGCAAGGGTCTTGCTGGGGGCCCCGGCAAGGGTCTTGCCATGGTGATGCGGTCGTCCCCAGCAAGGATGTTGCCGGAGGTCTCGTCTTCTGGTCTTCATCTGATCTTGTGTGTTAATGATCATCGCAAAGATCTGCATGTCACCATGGAGGTGCCTCCCGAGCCTTGGTTCCAATGTGGTTGATGATGTTGGAAACCTCAGGCTCAAGGGTGGCGCGCTCTGCTGGTGCTGGGCAGGTTGCCTCGGCAAGGGTCTTGCCGGGGGAGCCTACCTCGCCCCCTGCCCTTCGCGTTTCTGTCTTGGTGTTGCTTGATTGTCCTGCGGCTTCGGCTTCCCTCACCTGCCCTGCTTAGTGTGGTCGTGGGCATGGCTCTGACTGCCCGGGCACAGGTAAAGGGGTGCAAAGTAGAACCCCTACTACTGTACACTTACAGGCAATCACAATCATATAGGCTAGACATCCAGGGTTTAGCCATTATGATCTCGAGGTAGATAAACTCTTGTAACCCCTATACTCATCAAAGTCAATCAAGCAGGAAGTATGGTATTACCTCCGTTAAGAGGGCCCGAACCTGGGTAAACATCGTGTCTCCTACCTCCATGTTACCTTCGATCCTTAGACGCACAGTTCAGGACCCCCTACTCGAGATCTGCCAATTTTGACACTGACATTGGTGCTTTCATTGAGAGTTCCAATGTGTCGTCACTAGAAGGCTTGATGGCTCCATCAACTATCCACGACGACGCCGCCCTGAGGAAGACTTTTCTCCTCGGCCAAATCTTCATATTCAGCGGCTTCACATTGCGTGCCAATTCAATTGGCCACCTGGAGCAGATCGATAGCTACACCCCTGGTCATCAGATCAGTTTTGGAAACCTAAACTATGTCACTTATATCCGAGGAGACTTGATCTTCTAAGGGTTCGCGGCCCCAATCGCAGTTCCGGCCTTAGATCCAGAACTCGTCGCTGAGTCCAAAGACGGGAGCTTAGAGCCCGCCGAACCCTCCGCAGCCATAGAGCTCGGCATCGGAGATACGGAGGGGATCGTTTCACCGGCCGGGCCGGAGTCATTTCGGGCCCCCTCTATCATCTTCGAGATGGACTCACCTCCGTGCACCAACTTCGAACTCTCGAGGTCCGTGATATACGAGCCTGGCCAGGGAACACCTATCCGCCCTACTCCACGGATTCTCGCTTCCTTGTCCAGACCCTACTCTTAAACGAGGCTCTGGACTTAATGCGATCTCTCGCCATTACAGAAGGATCGCTTTTGAACTATGCCCAGCCCGCACTAGGGGCTGAGAGCCGGGAATTTTATGTCCCACCCACCACCCACTTCATAGCCACTGTCAAGGACCTAACCGACATGCTGGATTACGCTTCCGAGGACATCTACGGCATGGACGACAATGCCAGAGAAGAGCAAAGCCAGAACCAGCCGCTTACCGGACGCTGGACGGCTACTTCCACATATGACGTCTATATGGTGGACACACCCAAAGAGGATGACGCCGAAGGTGGGAAGGACCCAGTCGAGGATAGTTCTCCTGTGGCACCAACAAAGCATCATTGTCAGCAGCGCCGCTCTAAACCGCGCCGAGAAAAAGACAGCAATACCGGCACCGGAGACAAAAACACCTCAGATAACGCCAAAGACCAAGAAGCCCCTATCGAACCAACATCTGAACATGATGATTGGGAGGAGGGGCAAGTCAACTCTGACGATCCCATAGGGGACGAGGAAGATAGTAACTACCTACCGACCTCTGAAGAGGATGAGAGCCTGAGCGACGAAGACTTCATCATACCAGAGGACCCCCTCAAACAAGAGTGCTTTAAGCACCGGCAAAAAGCCACAACAAGAAGCCTGAAAAAGAAGCGGCAGCAACTTCAAGCCGATCAGGATTTACTCAATGACAGATGGACTAATGTCCTGGCAGCCGAGGAATATGGCCTCGAGCGCCCAACTAAGAGCTACCAAATCGCCGGTTCCTCTCCCAATTCAACGATGAGGTCCCAGAGCCTATACCGACAGCGCGTAGCGTGACTGACGGACCTGACCGACTACATCGTGGTCGGGACAGAGCGGCAACCCAAGACGAACACCAACCTGTGCCACCTCGCCCTAGAGGTAGAGAAACAGCTGCCGCAGGACACACGCATGACCTGCGACAGGACCTAGACAATAGAGCCGGTCATAACAGATCAATTTATGGATCACAAGGGCGTGAACTAGCGAGAGAAGACGACCATCAGGCCTGGAGCAATAAACACAACCTCACACGGGCCGAAAACCACATACGGACTCCATCCGAACTGCGTCATGACGTCGCCCGATATACAGGAGCCGTACACCCTCTATGCTTCACCGATGAGGTAATGGAGGACCAGTTCCCAAAAGGGTTTAAACCCGTGAACATTGAATCATACGATGGCACCACAGATCCCGTAGTATGGATTTAAGACTTTCTTCTCCATATCCACATGGCCTGCGGTGATGACCTACATGCCATAAAGAACCTCCCCCAAAAACTCAAGGGACCAGCACGGCATTGGCTGAATAGGCTCCCGGAAAACTCTATTGGAAGCTGGGAAGACTTCGAGGACACCTTTAAAGACAACTTCCAAGGTACCTATATTCGGCCCGCGGATGCCGATGACCTTAGTCACATAATCCAGTAACCCGGCGAGTCAGCCCGGAAGCTCTGGACCAGGTTCTTAATTAAAAAGAACCAGATTGTGGATTGTCCAGACAGCTTTGTAGTCCATCTCTCCAGTTGTCACACATACCTCGACACCCATTGCCAGGGGCTCTATACGGCCACTTATGAGCCGTTAAACGAAAGTCCGAACAACTTTGTAGCTATCGGCGTTCTAGATATGGGAGTATCCAGACTTGCCTACCTGTGGCCCATGACATGGCCCCATCGATAGCCTGGTACGGCCCAGCTTTGACATCGACAGCTCAAGACCCTCGCGAGGGGCCAAGCCTTGCGAGGAGGAGGACGCCAAGACCCCCAAGGGGATCGTTCTCTCCAGGCTGGCTCCCGAGGGGCGGAGAGTTCTATGCAAGGTCCACCTCACAAGGCTGAGCTGACGTGAGCCATGACAACCAAGGCCAGGCGGGCGCCAGCGGGCGCGGAGTGCCAGTTTCCTCTTTGGTGCAAGGAAGGCAAGCCGCAGGCATGGAGTCCCAAGGAATCAGCCAAAGGTTTCTGTTCTGGCGCAACAAGACCAAGACCTCCAGGACAGCAGGATAGAGGTCATCACCGAGCCCACCACAGCGTCAGGACTAGGGGCTATTCACAGGCGAAGACAACTTTTGTTAGGATAAGCTGTACTACTTGTCCCCTTTCAATTCCGGCCATTGTGGGACCCCTTCCCGCCAACATTTGGGAAGAGGACCAAGGCCACTATAAATAGGACTTAGCCACCACCATAGAGGGGGATCGGGTCCACTCTCACCCGACCACCTCACTAGCTCTCTTGAGCTCAAGAACACCTCACTTCCTGAGGCCAGTTCATCCACTGTACTAGTTCATCCTCAACCCATCGAGGCAATCCACCAAAACGCTGGAGTAGGGTATTACACTGTGAGGTGGACCGAACTAGGATAAACTGCTGTGTCTCTTTGTCTTTTCGAGCTCGTCGCGCTAGGCTTAGGAGAATCGCGAGTAGGCAGGCTGGGTAGGTTGAGATCTCCGCACACACCCCAGAGTTCAAACCTCTCAAGGGTTTGTGGATCCCCTTATCCGACATTTGGCACGCCAGGTAGGGGTGCATCGGAGACCTTCTGCCCGGTACGCCAGATCGCGCCGACGACTTCAACGACGGGCGCTCCTCCATCAACTCGGCTGATGCGCGCCTTCGAAGAAGTGTCGGGGTTGCGCTGTTTCACCCTCTCCCTGCGGCAGGTGGAATGGCAACCCAACTTCAGACCGGAGATGCCGCCGCACTACAACGGTGCGGCGGATCCGGCCGCTTTCCTCCATGCGTACGAAGAAGCAGTTTGGGTGGCCGGCAGAGACGACAAGGTGAAGGCCAACTGGTTCCCGATGGCCCTTGTTGGCGCACCACGCGCCTACTTGCTCAACCTACCGGAGTCCTCCGTGCCTCCTGGGAGGAGCTGCGCGGCCTCTTCGTCGCACGCTTCGCGGGCGCCGGTGCCCCTCGTCATCCCAGCTCTCTTAGGTGGCTCACAGACACCGCCCTCCGACCGCCACATCAAGCAGTTCTACCGACAAGTAAGTGCCACCCAGGCGGGCCCGGGGGCTCCCCCGGGCTGGGCGGCGCCCAAGGCCGACCTCACCTTCGGCCCCGAGGATCATCTGGCCGCCACGAGAGGAGCTGGCGCGCTCCTAATGCTTTGCACCCCCACCATCTGCAACGTGGCAGTCATGAAGACCCTCATCGACGGTGGAGCCAGCCTCAACGTGCTCTCTGTGGAGACATTTGGCCTGCTGCACATGCCCCCCGGCCGGCTACGCCCCATCAAGCCCTTTTCCGGGGTTGGCGGTGGCTCCACCAGCCCCCTAGGGCAGATTCGCCTCCCTGTCACCTTCGGGACCCGCGACAACTACCGCACCGAGCTCATCGACTTCGACATTGCCAGGATCGACCTGCCATACAACGCCATCCTGGGGTACCCGGCCTTGGCCAAGTTCATGCCGGTGACTCACCCAGCTTACAACCTCATGAAGATGACTGGCAGCAATGGTGTCCTCATGGTGACAGGGGACACCAAAGACGCGCTGCAGGCCCTCAAGCTCGCCTTCAAGTCAGCGGCATCTACATTGCCTGATGAGAAGGGAGGTCCTGGGGCCCCAGAAGCGGCACTGGCCAAGAAGAAGCAGTTGTTCTCCCAAGACCGAGCCAAGACAAATCAAGTGCTGGTTAGTGAGGAGGGGACAACCGGCGCCACCTTCACCATAGGGGTTGTCCTCCCTCAGGACCAAGAGAAAGCGTTGGTCGATTTCTTGCGTGCCAGCAAGGATGTATTCGCCTGGGAGCCCAAAGACCTGGCTGGGGTCCCGAGGGGAATAATCGAGCACCACCTGAAGGTATGCCCAAACGTGCGGCCAGTGAAGCAGAAGGTTCGTCGTCAGTCCACCGAGAAGCAGGCCTTCATTGTTGTCGGGGGCGATGCTGATTCCACCAACACCTATGGGGACAGGGCCCCTTTCGGTTCGGTGGGGGGGCGGAGAGCGCACAAAGAGCGGATCGAGGCAGTGCACGCGGGCGATTTTACCCAGCTTCGGGCCGCATGGATGCGTAAAACCCTACTGCTGCTTGTTTGTGTATATTGGCTTCTTGCTCAGGAGCGATGGACGCTGCCAGACTGAGCGTGAGAGTGTTCCTGGTGTTGAATGAGCCGAACTGGCCGAACCTACGAACCCTTTCTACGTTGCGCTTGGGCCTCCTTTTATACTCTCAAGGGGTCACCGACAGGGGGCAACGTAGACAAGAAGGGTAAAAATGGAAAAGGATGCGGTAGGTGCAGCTACTGCTACTGTGGATACAGTGCACCCTACCTAACTCTGACGGCAGGGGACAAGGGCATTAAATGCCTGTCTGAGTCTCCTAAATAGTGCAAAAAGTGACCGTTTGGAGCGCCACCATTTGCCACGATGGGCTTCTCTTCATCTCCGCTTGCCACCACGTACCCCTAGCTGCACGGCCTCCTGCCACGTGTGCTTGGGAGAGTCCCAAAGCGACACGTTGGCAGGTGTGCTCGAGCGCGGGCATGAAGTGGGGGTTTCCCGCGGCAAGCTCCTTGCCGCGGCCGTCGTCTTGTCGCGTTCGGAAGCTTGTCGCTCGCTGGATCTTGCCGGGACGCAGGGCGCGTCGCGGCAAGCTTTCTTGGTATGCCTTGAGTGGCCTTCCCGGCAAGCTCCTCTTGCCGGGGTCTTGTCTCTTCCCGGCAAGCTCCTCTTGCCGGGGCCTTGGTTGGCCTTCCCGGCAAGCTCCTCTTGCCGGGGCCTTGGTTGGCCTTCCCGGCAAGCTCCTCTTGCCGGGGCCTTCGTTGGCCTTCCCGGCAAGCTCCTCTTGCTGGGGCCTTGGTTTGAGTACTTTGTTCTTGAATGGTCTTCAAGGGAACCACGGAGGGTCCTGGCGGTCACCCGGCAAGCCTTGCCGCGGGGCGCTGCAACTGCCCGTGCACGAGTTCGGGGTAATAGGGTACCCCTACTCTAGTACACCGACAGGAGCCCCCGGGCCTGGGCCATACACGATGCCGAGCGCTGTTGGGCCAGGCCCAAAACAGTGCACGGGCACGCGCGGCCTAGGTCACGCCGAATCTAACTCCGCTCCCACCGCGCACGCCCAGAATGGCACGCGTCAAACGCGGCGTCGTGGGTGAGATCGTGGGTGGCGTTCGTGGGGCTAAGCCCCCCGAGCATGCGTCAGGCCACGATGATGGGGACGGTTCACGCCCTCCTCCTTAAACGGAGGTAGGTGTGAGGGCGTGGTGCATTTACTGGACGGGGCCGGTGCACGGTTTTCGGGACGTCCACTCCCCGCGTTCACGGGGCGGAGCGAGGCCGCCTCATCTGTCGCCTTGGTTCTGCATCCCCGCCACGCGGCTCCCATGCGCTTGGGGTCACGGACGGTGGAGTGGGAAACTGGGCCGTCGCGAGCGGGTTGGCCCCGACTCCCTGCCCTTCCCGTGCCTTGATTCGCTGAGCGGGGTGGCCGAGCCCCCACCTCGCTCCTTTATAAAGAGCGGGATGGGAGCATAGGAACCCGCACTCTCTCATCTTCTCCTTTCTTCAGCTTCTGCTCCCCTTTCTCTCATCTGCCATGGAGAAAGGGAACCCAGGCCCTTCATCGGTGGCGGCGAGGGTCGCCGCCAGACAGCGCATCTCTCCCTCTTCCGCGCCCGTGGTGGCAGAGCCAGCCATGAGGGCAAGAGGGAGGGGGCGAGGTCGTGGACGAGGACGAGGACGAGGTCGAGGCACTCGGGGAAGAGGCGGACGGGGCGGCGCGTCAGCTTCACCTCCGCCGGCGGCTCCTCCCCCCACGGCGGTCCATATAGGGGACGACCCTTGCGAGTTCTTCGTCAGGCTGCGCCGGGCGCCTCGTCGTCGCCTCCGGCTTCCAGCTCCGTTTGCGCGCGCGATGGAAGTGGACCTGCCCGAGACGCTGAGACTGCACATGAGGGGCTGTGGGATCAGCGGCACGCGAGTCCGCGTTGCATTCCCAGCCCCTAATGTGATGTATCTTGATCGAGGGTGGAAGACGTTCGCCCGCATCCACAGCTTGACGGAGGGGTTTACCCTCCATTTTAAGTTGATGGAGGGCGATCTTCTCTCCGTCAAGGCCTTCGGGTGCTTCGGCACTCGGGCGAAGTGCTGTGTGGACAGCTCCTCCGACAGCGAAGGCTCCTCCTCGAGCGAGAGCAACGAGGAGGGGAGCGACAGCGACGACGAGGGTAGCGGGCGGCGGGGTAGCGGGTCCGACTAGGCGTCGGGCGCCGCTTTGCGCGGCACCGGCGACCCCATCATCCGCGTCGCCGGCTTCTTGAACTCCCCGGGGTCGTCTCCTTGGGCCGCTGGCGTAGGGAGGCTGCGGAAGGGGAAGAGGGCAGGCGACAAGGCCGTTAAGCCGGAGTACGAGGGCGTGGTGCCCTCGACAGCATGCTGACGTCCTGCCGCCCCGTCTTCGAGCCCCGCTTCCAGCGCCGCCATCGCCGTCCAGCCTTCGGACGACCCCCGGGATGTTCCCTTGGTGTCTTCTGGCACCCGTAGCTCGCCTAGGCACTCCTTTTTGCCCTTTTCGCCTCCTTGACCTGTCTCCTGAAAAGGGTGACAGGAAAGGGATTACGGGCATCTTATCTTTTTAATTTGTAAGCCTTCGGGCCTTAGCTGTATCTAGAACTTGTAATCCTCTCTTTCATGTTTTTCATCCTCTATGGACTGTACCTGAGTGGGATGTTTTTTAATGAAAAGGGGATGCTTGCCGGGTTATTTGTCTCGCGAGTTAAACCCACGCCAAGGAGCGAATCCTTGGTATCCCTCGGACAGACATTTCATCTCCCGGCAACAGACCCTGCCGCCTTCCCACGTCGCTCGACCTTTCTCACGCTTTTGACGGAGGCAGGAACGAGGTGGGTGCGGTATCCTCGTTTCATCCCTTTGCTGCCGCGACTACGACCAAACTTGGCCCCGAGAACGAGCCCCAGGGCCTAGAGTCGAGGGAGCACGGCAGTTTCCGGGAAGAAACGTGGTTTCGCATTCCCCAGTCCATAAGAGGATGCATGATGAGGGATGAAAAACTTATCTGATATTGCAGCCCTCGGCAACTCTGGTTTGCCATGGATGATTCTCGGCACTCACAGCCCCCAGCGATACTGGCTTGCCGGGAAGGCTTTTATCTTCAGCAGAGAACTTTGTCATTCTCGATGCCGGCTTCCGGCAAGCTCGTCGCTAGGAAGGCTTTTACCTTCAGCAGAGAACTTTGACGTTCTCGATGCCGACTTCCGGCAAGCTCGTTGCCAGGAAGGCTTTTATCTTCAGCAGAGAACTTTGACGTTCTCGATGCCGGCTTCCGGCAAGCTTGTTGTCAGGAAGGCTTTTATCTTCAGCAGAGAACTTTGACGTTCTCGATGCCGGCTTCCGGCAAGCTGGTTGCCAGGAAGGCTTTTATCTTCAGCAGAGAACTTTGACGTTCTCGATGCCGGCTTCCGGCAAGCTCGTTGCCAGGAAGGCTTTTATCTTCAGCAGAGAACTT
>NC_041389.1:241350617-241403842 GCF_002162155.2 Triticum dicoccoides
TGACGTTCTCGATGCCGGCTTCCGGCAAGTTTGTTGCCAGGAAGGCTTTTACCTTCAGCAGAGAACTTTGACGTTCTCGATGCCGGCTTCCGGCAAGCTCGTTGCCAGGAAGGCTTTTACCTTCAGCAGAGAACTTTGACGTTCTCGATGCCGGCTTTCGGCAAGCTCGTTACCAGGAAGGCTTTTATCTTGAGCAGAGAACTTTGACGTTCTTGATGCCGGCTTCCGGCAACCTCGTTGCCAGGAAGGCTTTTATCTTCAGCAGAGAACTTTGACGTTCTTGATGCCGCCTTCCGGCAAGCTCGTTGCCAGGAAGGCTTTTATCTTCAGAAGAGAACTTTGACATTCTCGATGCCGGCTTCCGGCAAGCTCGTTGCCAGGAAGGCTTTTACCTTCAGCAGAGAACTTTGACGTTCTCGATGCCGGCTTCCGGCAAGCTTGTTGCCAGGAAGGCTTTTATCTTCAGCAGAGAACTTTGACGTTCTCGATGCCGGCTTCGGGCAAGCTTGTTGCCAGGAAGGCTTTTGGCGAAGAACTTCGTTGTTCTTGACACCGGCTCCCGGCAAGATCGTTGCCGGAAAGGCTTATGGCGAAGAACTTCATCGTTCTTGACACCGGCTCCCGGCAAGATCGTTGCCGGAAAGGCTTATGGCGAAGAACTTCGTCGTTCTTGACACCGGCTCCCGGCAAGATCGTTGCCGGAAAGGCTTATGGCGAAGAACTTCGTCGTTCTTGACACCGGCTTCCAGCAAGATCGTTGCCGGAAAGGCTTAGGGCGAAGAACTTCGTCGTTCTTGACGCCGAAAAGATTGGCCCTAAGGGCGTTGCCAGCCCCCGGGCCATAACTGCATTCAAGCATAGCAAGTGATTAGCATCCGAAGTGCACTTAACTTGCTTGGGAATTTTGACTTTTGCTGCATATTCCCTATGCCTGCTAGAATGCTTTCCGGTGCGTACGATCCAGCCAGTAGCGCTTGAGGGAATGGGCCCTTAGCGGCTATTCGGGAACAACGCCTCCCGGAAAGGTTTACCTTCTTGGTTCTAGCGCAACCGCACAAGTTGCCGAGCGGACTCGAGGCAACATGGAGCGCAACTAGCCCCGAGAAGGCTCCTCGGCATACAGGTCTATGCAGAAATCTCAAATAAATAGCGCATGCTATCTTCCTGTTCAACCCCTCTTTGTACGTCCACCCTACGTTTTCTAGGGAAACTTGCCGGTGCAGGCACCCTTGCCGCAAGCACCGAGTGCGGAACTTCAGCAGCCTGCTGCCGGGGTCGCTACCGACAAGCAATATTGTCGCAACTAGTTGCAGCTCGCTTAAGTTGTTGAGCGGATTCGAAACAAAGTAAGGGCGCTAGCGGCTCACTTAAGTTGCTGAGCGGACTCGAAGCAAAGTAAGGGCGCTAGCAGCTCACTTAAGTTGTTGAGCGGACTCGAAACAAAGTAAGGGCGCAACTAGCTACGAGTTGATTCCTCCGCGCACAGGTTTTCCGTACAAAGAACAAGATCTCCGAGGCGGATAACCTTATATAGAAAGGAAATATCTAAAGTTTTGCATGACTTAGCTTTTTCTATTGCCGCACTGGCATCGTTCTTTTGCTCGCCCGCTCCTTGGGAGCCATGACGATGAAGATTTAGCTTGCGTGCATGCCGGATCGGGTTCGCACGATCTCGACGCCCCCTACCTGGCGCGCCAGAGATGTCGGGGGCGATGCTGATTCCACCAACACCTATGGGGACAGGGCCCCTTTCGGTTCGGTGGGGGCGGAGAGCGCACAAAGAGCGGATCGAGGCAGTGCACGCAGGCGATTTTACCCAGCTTCGGGCCGCACGGATGCGTAAAACCCTACTGCTGCTTGTTTGTGTATATTGGATTCTTGCTCAGGAACGATGGACGCTGCCAGACTGAGCGTGAGAGTGTTCCTGGTGTTGAATGAGCCGAACTGGCCGAACCTCCGAACCCTTTCTACGTTGCGCTTGGGCCTCCTTTTATACTCTCAAGGGGTCACCGACAGGGGGCAACGTAGACAAGAAGGGTAAAAATGGAAAAGGATGCGGTAGGTGCAGCTACCGCTACTATGGATACAGTGCACCCTACCTAACTCTGACGGCAGGGGACAAGGGCATTAAATGCCTGTCTGAGTCTCCTAAACAGTGCAAAAAGTGACCGTTTGGAGCGCCACCGTTTGCCACGATGGGCTTCTCTTCATCTCCGCTTGCCACCACGTACCCCTAGCTGCACGGCCTCCTGCCACGTGTGCTTGGGAGAGTCCCAAAGCGACACGTTGGCAGGTGTGCTGGAGCGCGGGAACGAAGTGGGGGTTTCCCGCGGCAAGCTCCTTGCCGCGGCCGTCGTCTTGTCGCGTCCGGAAGCTTGTCGCTCGCCGGATCTTGCCGGGACGCAGGGCGCGTCGCGGCAAGCTTTCTTGGTATGCCTTGAGTGGCCTTCCCGGCAAGCTCCTCTTGCCGGGGTCTTGTCTCTTCCCGGCAAGCTCCTCTTGCCAGGGCCTTGGTTGGCCTTCCCGGCAAGCTCCTCTTGCCGGGGCCTTAGTTGGCCTTCCCGGCAAGCTCCTCTTGCCGGGGCCTTGGTTTGAGTACTTTGTTCTTGAATGGTCTTCAAGGGAAACACGGAGGGTCCTGGCGGTCACCCGGCAAGCCTTGCTGCGGGGCGCTGCAACTGCCTGTGCACGAGTTCGGGGTAATAGGGTACCCCTACTCTAGTACACCAACAATTGTCCAGGGAACCCGCAAGCTGCAAGACGCAGGGGTCATCAGGGAAGTATAATACCCGGAGTGGCTGGCGAACCCCGTCGTCATCCCCAAGAAAGGAGGGAAGGAGTGCATGTGTGTCGACTTCACCAACCTCAATAAGGCCTGCCCTCAAGATCCCTTTCCGCTTCCTTGCATCGACCAGATTGTGGACTCCACCACCGAGTGTGGCCTGTTGTGCTTCTTGGACGCCTTCTTAGGCTACCACCAGATCAAGATGCCCGTACAAGATGTGGAGAAGATGGTGTTTCTGACCCCCTGTGGGGCGTACTGCTACACCTGCATGCCCTTTGGGCTGCACAATGCCGGGGCTACCTTCCAGCGGCTGATGCATATCGCCCTGGGCACGCAGCTCGGGAGACACGCAGAGGCCTATGTTGATGACATAGTGGTGAAGTCTCGGGAGGCCAGGACCCTGATAGCAGATCTGGAGGAGACGTTTGCCAGCTTGCACAAGGTGGATCATTGGCTCAATCTCGAGAAGTGTATATTCGTGGTTCCTTGAGGCAAGCTTCTGGGCTTCCTGGTATCACACAGAGGGATCGAGGCCAATTCGGAGAAGGTCAAGGCAATAGAAGACATGAGCCCCCTGTAGACCTGGAGGAGATGCAGAAGCTGGCGGGCTGCGTAACCTCGTTGGGGCGCTTCATCTCCAAGTTGGGGGAGCGCGCCCTCCCGTTCTTCAAGCTGATGAAAAGGAAGGAGCCGTTCAAGTGGACCCCAGAGGCAGACGCAGCTTTTCAAGACCTCAGGAGATACCTGACCAGCCTGCCAGTGATGGTGGCGCCGGGCCCTCTCGAGCCCTTGGTGCTCTATCTGGCAGCCACCCATCACTCAGCCAGTGCCACCCTGGTGGTGCTAAGGAAGGAGCGCCCGTCCAAGGACCCTCGGCAGGACACTCAACCACCAAGCAAGGCGTAGCACCCTCAGGACAACGCTCATGGGGCCTCGGCTAACCCAATGGTCGATGTTCCTCCTGAGGCTGCAAATGACCCCACAGCTAGGGGGGCTCCTAAGGACGGGCCTCGCGAAACCATCGCAGACCCGCACCCTCAAGAAGAACAAGACTCCACCGACGCCTCTCCCCAATCGAGCACCCTGTCTACTTCGTCAGCACGGTGCTGAGGGAGGCACGGGCCCGGTACCCCATGCCTCAGAAGCTCTTGCTCGCGCTCCTCGTCGCCTCCCGGAAGTTGCGCCACTACATCTAAGGCCACCCCATCAAGGTCGTTTCGGCATACCCACTGGAGAGGGTGCTCGGGAGCCCGAACGCCGCCGGGCGGGTTGTAGAATGGAACATCGAGCTTTAGGCATTCCATCTTGAGTTCAGCACCACCAGGGTCATCAAGGGTGCGGCCCTCGCTGACTTCGTGGCCGAGTGAACTAACCTCCCCGACCATGGGGTGAGCAAGGACCGCTCCCTCTTACCTGGGGACGAGGAACCAGACGGGTGGATCATGTACTTTGACGGAGCATTCGCATGACAAGGCGCAGGAGCAGGGGTCGTCCTCATCTTGCCCACCAAGGACAAGCTCTGCTACGCGGTACAACTCTACTTCCAGCAAGATGAGAAGGTCTTCAACAACATTGCGGAATTCAAGGGCTTGCTCGCCGGTCTTAGGGTCGCGGCAGCGCTGTGGGTCAAGCGCCTCACCATCAAGGGCGATTCTCAGCTCCTCGTCAACTTCTCCAACAAGGAGTACACACCCAAGGACAAGCACATGGAGGCATACTTAGAAGAGGTACGCAAGATGGAGAAGCAGTTCTTGGGCTTGGAACTGCAACACGTGCCGCGAGAGACGAACAAGGAGGCAGACGTTATCGCCAAGAGAGCCTAACGAAGGCTCCCCTAGGAGCCGAGGGTGTTTGAGGAGCGGCTCTTCAAGCCATCCGTGGCTCCTCCCCACCGCGACTCCAGCACTACCTTAGGAGGACCTGCCTCAGGCACCTGTGACTGGCGCCCTAGCATGCGGCCATCCCATAGGGGCTCGCCTACTGCTGGCACTCGAGTCTCAGGAGGGGTGATGGAATGAAGAGTTCAAGGCATACCTGCTTCAGGGGACCTTGCCGGAGAAGGAGGAGGATGCCAAGCATGTGGCTCGTCAAGCCACCGCGTACTGCATCCAAGATGGTGAGTTATATCGCAAGAGGCCCAATGATGTTTCATTGCGATGCATCTCCAAGGAGCAGGGACTTGAGCTACTAGCGGACATACATTATGGGGACTGCAGGCATCATTCCTCGTCACGCACTCTGGTGGGCAAGGTGTTCCGCGACTGTTTGTACTAGCCCGCCATGCTCAATGACGCCACAGAACTAGTGCGTTCCTGTGAAGCGTGCCAGTTCCACACCAAGCAGATTCACCAGCCTGCACAGGGCCTCCAGACAATCCCGCTCACATGGCCGTTTGCGGTGTGGGGGCTGGACATCTTGGGACCATTCCCTCGAGCGTCGGGGGGCTACAGATACCTCTACATCGCCATCGAGAAATTCACCAAGTGGGCGGAGGTAGAAGCCGTGCGCACCATCCCAGCTGGATCGAACATCAAGTTCATCAAGGGAATCGTGAGCCGGTTAGGGGTTCCCAACCACATCATCACAGACAACGGCTCGCAGTTCACTAGCAACCTTTTCAAAACATATTGTGCTAACCTTGGAACGCAGATATGTTACGCCTCGATGGGACAACCCAGGAGCAACGGCCAGGCCGAGCGGGCCAATGCAGAAGTCCTAAGGGGCCTCAAGACAAGGACCTTCAAAAAGAAGCTCGAGGCCTGTGGCAGGAGCTGGCTCGACGAGCTACAGTCCATGTTGTGGTCCAACCGTACCACCGCGACCAAGCCAATGGGAGAAACGCCATTCTTCCTCGTCTACGGAGCAGAGGTGGTTCTCCCAATGAGGTCAGGCATCACTCCACGTGGGTCCTGGCATTCGACGAGGCGCGTTAGGACGCCACGCGGGGGATGGATCTTGTGCTGGGGGAAGAATGCCGCCATCAAGTCTCGCTCCGAGCGGCGAGATACCAGCAGGCGCTACGGAGGTATCACTGCCGCAGCATCCGCTTTAGGACATTAGAGGTGGGCGACCTCGTCCTGAGGCGGGTGCTCTCCAGGGAAGGGCTGCACAAGCTCTCTCCCATGTGGGAGGCCCGTTTAGGATTGCTCATGTCTCCAGGCCTGGCGCCGCGCGCCTGGAGACACAAGACGGGGTCCCCATCTAGAACGCTTGGAACATCCAGCACCTCTGGAAGTTCTACACCTGAAGAAAGGCTCCAACTTGTGAAGCAAGGCTCCGGCCTGTGAAGGTCTCCGCTCGTGACACTCTCACATAATAATGAGTGGGGTTGTACACGCCCTGGAGTCTCCTGAGAGTCGCCCTGGGGCCTCATGGGGGCTCCCTCCCACGTCTTAGTGGCAGCACTTAGCTCCGCGCTGGTGAGAAGACTAGATTAGGTGCCGAACGCGGCTGTTCATTTGCTTTCTGAAGTTTCTTGCAGTTTTTAGTGATCTTTCAATGGATTTGGTACTTTCATGTTTTGGTTCGCCGAGTTAATTTCTTCTCCTCCCGCTCGGTTGTTTTTCACCTAAGGACAGGAGAGAGGTGGCAGTTGCCCATCACTCTTTCTCGCACGCCTCGCACGTGGGGGCTAGGAAAGTGTGCGCGCCTTGGGCCTACCCTCACGCGCGCACACCACGCCGAACCCTGCCACCCCTGGTACTTTGGCTTTTTCCTTGCGAGGAGCCCTCGATCAAGCTCACGTGCATCAGCACCCCTCATATCCGTGCCCCCCGGGCAGCGCGATGCGGTGCATTAAGTCAGAGCTAATCTATGACAGGGGGCTCGCATAAGGAGGAGTAAGGTGCTCGTTAGTTTTTCTCTTCCTTTAAAAGCCGCTCTGTGGCGGTTTCACGTCGGCTCCTAAGACCCCGAAGCATCTCTCGAGGTCTGTGACCTTAAGCTCCCCAGGAAAGGGGCCTCGTTGAGTACCTGGAACCAGATCTTCATGAGGCGGAAAAGCTACTACGCATATATAAGGCTAAGTTTTCCTATCCTCACTAATGCAGAACGCAAACTTTACAGCACAACATCAAGATAGCAAGCATAGCATAAAGGGCATAACTGCCATAGTTCATTACACGCCCCCACGGTGTACACCATCTTTTATTTCAAATTACAGGAGAAAGGAAAGGCTAAACAAAGAAGACCCGAGGGCGTACGAACCCGGCACCAGCGCCACATCCTCAAGCACCGCCTCAAGGTGGCCCGGCGCTCCACCAGTTCCCCCATAGGCGACCTGGGGCTGCGGCCGGTCTTGATTCCAAGTTCGGCGGCCCCCAGACTCACGTCGGGCTCCTCTCCAGCTTCACTGGAGCGCTGTGGCGGGATGAACCACCGAAATCCTCGACACGAGCACGACGACGTGGGGGGCGGTCATAGCCACCACTGCTCGAGCTCTCATCTGAGGAAGAGCTGTCGTCGCGGGAAGAGCAGCACGCGCCGCCAAGGCCAAGCTCCCCTTCGCCACCCTCGTCCTTCCTGCCATACTCCGGGAAGAACCCCACGCGGCGGCCGTCCTCCCTGAACACCCTCACGTAGAGGGTCGCCAGACTATCGTACTTGAAGTGGAGGGTGCACCTTCCGCCTAGGCCTCACGCATAGGCGAACATTTGCCAGTCACGGGCCAGGACCACACTGCCGGAGGCGGCGACCTCTGCCTGACCCACAAAGCCCTACTGCAGCAGCCATCAGCCTGCAGCCAAAGACCATCGAGCCCCGAGGAGGGAAGCTCGCCAGAGAAGAAACGTGGAAGCTGGAGCGAGGTGCCGGCCAGGCTCTCCGACCAAACCATGAATTCAGGGAGCATGTCCAGTGAGGAGAAGTGCGGCCAAGGCGGGCGCACGATCACGGCGCGCCTCCCCTCGTCATTGGGGCTGCCCCGAAGCCGGTGGCCCCACCGCTAGAAGAGGTGCCATCGGAGGCACCAAGAGAAGCACTGGCTCTGGGGGTGCACGCACGCGCCGGCTCTGGGGGTGCGCACCCGCCCCCCTAGTGGCCACCGCAGGAGCCGCGGGATGCTTGTGGGGACGGCCGCATCCTCTCTTAGGAGGCGGGAAGGCTGGTCACTCCTTGGAAGCCTTCCCCTTCTCGGCTGCTGAAAACCTCCTCGGCGACACCATGGAAGCAAGAAGAAGAAAGAGAAGAAGCAGGCGGCAGGAAGATGAAGGAGAGATAAGCGGGGGGCTCTGCCCCTCCCCCACATTTATAGCCAAGGAAGGCTAGCCGCTAGCCTCCATGACCTCGCGCCATGATGATCTCCTGCATGTCGCATCGTTCCGTCAAGTCGAACAGTTGCCGAGGTAGCATGGGGAAGTGGAGACGCCCACGTCCCATCAATCACCATGCGTCATCAAGGCCGTAGGCGGTTAGGGCCCGCGGCGCTCCGCACTTGCCCTTTGGCTTCACCTAGAAGCCAAGTCCGAGCGCACCTTGGGCCCGAGGGCTACTGTCGGTGTTCTGGATATGGGGGTATCTAGACTTGCCTGCCTACGGCCCACCATGTGGCTCCATCGACGTCCTGGTATGGCCCAGCTTTGACATCGATAGCTCAAGACCCTTGCGAGGGGCCAAGCCTCATGAGGAGGAGGACACCAATACCCCCGAGGGGATCGGCCTCTCCAGGCAGGCTCTCGAGGGGCGGAGAGTTCTGTGCAAGGTGTACCTCATGAGGCTCAACTCATGTGAGCCATGACGACCAAGGCCAGGCGGGCGCCAGGCGAGCGCCAGCGGGCGCAGAGCACCAGTTTCCTCTTCGGTGCAAGGGAGGCAAGCCGCAGGCGCGGAGTCCCGATGAATCAGCCAAAGGTTTCCATTCTGGCGCAACAAGACCAAGACCGCCAGGACAGCAGGATGGAGGTCATCACCGAGCCCACCGCAGCGTCACGACCAGGGGCTTTTCACAGACGAAGACCACTTTTGTCAGGATAAGCTGTACTACTTGTCCCCTTTCAAATCCGGTTGTTGTGGGATCCCTTCCCGCCAACATTTGGGAAGAGGACCAAGGCCACTATAAATAGGACTTAGCCACCACCATAGAGGGGGATTGGATCCACTCTCACCTGATCACCTCACTAGCTCTCTTGAGCTCAAGAACACCTCACCTCTTGAGGCCAGTTCATCCACTGTACTAGTTCATCCTCAGCCTTTCGAGGCAATCCACCAAAATGCTGGAGTAGGGTATTACACCGCAAGGTGGCCCAAACCAGGATGAACTGCTGTGTCTCTTTATCTCTTTGAGCTTGTCACGCTAGGCTTAGGATAATCGCGAGTAGGCAGGCTAGGTAGGTTGAGATCTCCGCATGCACCCCAGAGTTCGAACCTCTCAAGGGTTTGCAGATCCAGTAATTCGATAGTAGCGCACTTAAGCGTCCCGAGCTTGGAATTATATGCATCAGCTTCGAATCATGTCTTTGGTCAATAGTTGGGTTGCCCGGCTCCTGTGTTTGCTACCTTATGTTCCGTTTGTTCGGCTAGGGTAGTAAAGGGAGAACTACTGCGATTGTGTTTCTGGTTCATCCGGTCAAGCACCTCAGTAGAGAAAGCCGAAAATTGGCTGTCATGATGCGGCGAGAGCTGGTCAGTCGATCGGTGACTTACTAAATCTTTAATGATTTTTTCCGTTTTAAACGAAGGACTGTTTTGCCAGTCATACATGTAACGCATCTGCATTTGGATAATCACATGTGTACCATGGGCTATTTTATAGCCCCATCGTCAAACTCCTATGGCTAAGTAAGAGCGGTAAAGCCGTATAGTCCGATTGCCTGTTTCAACGCACTGACACCTCCGTCACGGACCAATACGTTGGGTCAAGAGTGTTAATGTGCCATTCCGAACACCTCCGTAGTATCTACGTGGGGGTCGAAGACAACGAATGGAAAACTCTCAGGCATTCAAAGAAAACGGCGTCACAGGAGGAAAGCAAATTTTAGATAATGGTGCAAATATATTACACAACCTTAATGTCTACAATACACACGATCGGGTCATTTGAATACATTCATTCAAACATGATGTTTTTTGAGCATTGACCCTCTATCAACTGAGCACCCTCTAGGACATCATTTAAATAACACTCCGGCGTGCGGTGGTCCTTGCCTTTGGGGGGACCCTCCACCGCAACAACGGCGGCTTTCGACTTGGCGCAGTGCACCTTGACACGGGCGAAGGCCCTCTGCGCACCCTCTATACGCACCGACCGTTTGATGGCATCTATGTGGGGCAGGACATCAACGAATCGCCGCACTAGGCCAAAATAATTGCTCGGAATGGATTTAGCCAGCCACAACCAGAGTATAATCTCCTTCATGGCCGCTCCGGACATCTTGTGCAGCTCGGCCCACTGCGCCATCTGGTCATTCAGCAGCGTCGAACGCTCCTGCGTTGCATATTGCGACCAGAACAGCTTCTCCATTGCATGCCCCTCCTGGGCCCGGTAGAATTGCGCTACATCAGCGGAGCTCTTCGGTAGATCCGCAAAGGAGTCTGGAGAACTCCATAGTTGATTAAGTAAGGCATACCTCTGATCGCCAAACTTAGACTGTAAAAGAAAGGGCTTACCAGCCGCTATTTGTCCAGCCTGTCGAAGATCCTCGCGAGCTGCTCGGGATTTGGACCTCGACTCTTGGGCATCCTTAGGGGCCTTGGCGAGTTCAGCTGCCTTTGCTTTATTCCCCTCCTCGAGGACCTCGCACTTGCGAGTGGTGTCCTTGAGCTCTTGCTCAATCTTGGACACGCGCTCCTCGAATTGGTGTTGGGCGGCCTGTTCATCCTTCAATTTGGCAGCCGCTTTCTCAGCGGCTGCATCGCTCACCCTTGCCTGCTCCTTCATGCGGGAAAGGTCACTTCTGAGGGTCTCGACCTCAGCAGCGCCATCTGCAATTATGCAGCGCGTGAGCTTCACTTAAGCATTCACAAATTAATTCAATGAAATATAAAGCATTTGAAACATACCCTGCGCTTCGTCGAGCCGCTTGTTAATCCAGATAATGTCCTCATCGACCAGCTACAGTTTCTGCTTTAGTTCGGAAACTTTGGCAGCCTGAGCGGTCGCCGCCAACAGTGAAGCCTGATGTTTATCAAGAAGGTTAAGTATGTTATTTACTGCGGATACCTATAGACCCTCTGTTCGCCCTCCTTCATCGGCCAAACAGAGTCTCAGGGGCTACTATATATATATATAGATGGATTTGTTATGAAAAGCGGTTGTCAGTGTCAAAACCGGCGGATCTCGGGTAGGGGGTCCCGAACTGTGCGTCTAGGCAGATGGTAACAGGAGACAAGGGACATGATGTTTTTACCGAGGTTCGGGCCCTCTCGGTGGAGGTAAAACCCTACTCCTGCTTGATTGATATTGATGATATGGGTAGTACAAGAGTAGATCTACCACGAGATCAGAGAGGCTAAACCCTAGAAGCTAGCCTATGGTATGATTGTTGTTCGTCCTACGGACTAAAACCCTCCGGTTTACATAGACACCGAAGAGGGTTAGGGTTACACAGAGTCGGTTACAATGGTAGGAGATCTACATATCCGTATCTCCAAGCTTGCCTTCCACGCCAAGGAAAGTCCCATCCGGACACGGGACGAAGTCTTCAATCTTGTATCTTCATAGTCGAGGAGTCCGGCCGAAGATGACAGTTCGGCTATCCGGACACCCCCTATTCGGGGACTCCCTCAGTAGCCCCCGAACCAGGCTTCAATGGCGATGAGTCCGGCGCGTAGATTGTCTTTGGCATTGCAAGGCGGGTTCTTCTCCAAATCCTGTGTACCTGTTGAATAGCGCCCGGCTTCCTGTGAATAATGCGCTCCTCGGCTTCTACGCCCAATAATGGCCATCTTCCACGTGTTGAATGAATGTGAAAAGTTAGGGTATTTTTACATTTTACCCCCTAGCTGCGCAAATGAGCTGTCTATAAAAGAGACGAGGATCTAGATCCGAATCACACCATCCTCCCTTCACGAGCATTCATCATAGCGCATCTGACAGAAATCCATTCCATCATGGACAGTCGACGCGGCTCCTCTCGCCCTCCCAGCCCTTAGCTTGGAGATTGGGAGAGATCTTCTGTCCCGCACAGTGAGCTAGTGGTGCTTCAAACCAAGGGATTCCTTCCCCCAGCCCTCATGGTCCCGGTTTGAGCCAGACTCGCCACCTATAAGGGCGGAAAGCAAGCGGAGAGCATCCCCAGCCCCTCCAAAGGAGAGCGGGTATGCCTTGTCTCTTATTTGATAAGAGGGCTCGGATTTCCAATTCATCCGTTTCTTCGGGGGCTCTTGGAGTTCTATGGCCTCCAGTTGCACAACCTTACGCCTGCCTCCATTTTGCATATCGCGGGCTTCGTGGCCCTTTGCGAGCTGTTTTTGGTTACCGAGCCTCATTTTGTGCTGTGGAAGAAGGTGTTCTGTCTTGTGCCCCGTTCTCAAGAGGGGTCGATATATCAAGTGGGCGGAGCCGAACTATCGCCGGGACCGGATATCTGTCCGAAACCCCAAAGAAGGCGTCCGAAGATTGGCCTTCAGCATGGTTTTATATAAAAGATGTCCCCTTGCCGGACCCTATTCGGGTCGGCCTCCCTGAGTTTAATAACGCTCCTTTGAGGAAACACCTAAGCTGGCGTCCACGGAGCCCTCAGAGGGAAAACAACAGGGACGTTATTTATCTGATGAGCCGGATAAGGTTGCTAGCTCATTCTGGACTGACCATGATGGGAGTAATGGCCATATGCATTATGCAGGGGGTGCAGCCGCTCCAGTATAGAGGCCACCCCATGTGGGATTTCAACGGGGAGGACGA
This sequence comes from Triticum dicoccoides, assembly GCF_002162155.2. Taxonomy (NCBI): domain Eukaryota; kingdom Viridiplantae; phylum Streptophyta; class Magnoliopsida; order Poales; family Poaceae; genus Triticum; species Triticum dicoccoides. The sequence goes on from NC_041389.1 coordinate 241,363,241, forward strand.
TGCCACCCGCTGCGGCCGTAAGGGGCCGGGATCGGTCGCCGATCTAAAGAAGATCTTGTCCGCATTGTACAAGGGAGAAGAGGAGGAGTTCCTCCGCATCAATCCACAGGGCGGATTTTCTATGAACAATCCTCCAAGCTGGGTAAGCGGACTTTCATTTTTGCCTATCCGACCCGTACTCCCATAGTCAAGTATCTCATTTTGTGATTTTGGCGCAGGAACTGCGCCGGGCCGTAAAGGATATAAACAGCCCGCCTCCACAACCTGAGGATCCGGAACGGTTCCTCGATCCGAACTCCCAAGAGGATCCGGACATATCAGTGGAGTTGATCGACGGGGTATTTCACCAACTGAGCATCGATAATGCCTTGGTCGCCATTACGGCCGATTACCCCGAAATACTTCCCGCTTCACAGGTAACTGAGACTGAAGTCCCAATACTTTGAAAATGACCCATCCGTGCGTGTTTTTGACCACCGTATACCAATGGTGTTTCACAGGGGGCGCCCTTGAGGCAGAGGGCCGAGCCTGCGGCGGCTAGCCAACAAGGGGCAGCACGGCCCAGCAGGCTAAAAAGAGGTGCAGTCTAGATCGAAACTCCGGTGCAACGGTATGGCGCGTCACCTTACTCCCCGGCTTTATTCCCGGGAGGCATACTAATGCTCGTGCCTTTTCAGGAAGAAGAGCGCTCGCAGGACTGTATCCGGAGAGGTTGCCAATCAGTCCTCCGCTCGCCAGGCTCCAAAGCCAGGTCCAGAAGCGGAGGCGAACACGGGGCGTGCGTCGGATGTTCCTCCAATAGAGGATGTCGACAGGTTATCTGCCACCAATTCCGAGGTGGAGAGTGCCATGAATCATAGGCGCCGCCGGACAGCTCTTCGTGACGCGTGTTTCTCCCCAGAGGCATTGGATGCCTTTAGTTCGGGAGATGCGCAACTCCGTGCCGCTCAAAATGGTCTAGCCAGAGCCACGGAGCAGTATGTAAAAGACATACGGGTGAGAAGATTTGACTATTATATATGGCAGTAGCCCCCGAGACTTGAAATAGTTAGATTAACTGATTTAAGGATCATTTGTTGAGCAGGGTCTTACCGAAAAGAATACCCAACTGTCCCAGGAGCTGGAGGAGTGCAAAGCCCAACTTGAGGCCGCACTAGCCGCGGCGGGGGAAGCCAAAGAGACCCCCTCTCGTAGTATATGCTTCAAAAGACAAGTAATTTGTGAAGTGCGGCGTGTGTATAAGTCTGACAATAATATTGCAGATGGCACCGGGATAGATCCGGACAAGCAATAGCTCATGCGCCAGTTAAAGGCTGGCGAGAGTGTGCTTACAAGGGTGAGGCAGGAGAAAAATAATCTCCAAGATGCCAACACCCAGCTAGGTGAGGAACTAAAGGATGTTCGTGCCCAGCTATCTGACTCCGTTAAGGAGAATCAGCGACTTCGACGCGGCATTTTCAATAAGTGCTTGAACGAACTTTGACAAAGTGTTCGGCGAGGAAGTCGTCTAACAGAGTTATGTCTGTAGGTATGCTCACACGCTGTCCTGTAGAGGAGATGCCCGGTTCTACGGGTGACCTGCTTCCCGAGCTCTTGCAATTGCACGAACGAGTTCGGCAGGTGATGAAAGGCGTCGCCCAGGCCTTGTGGCCATCTGTCTCCCTGCCCGAAGGCCTTGTAGAGCTCGCAGAGAGGCTTCAGGGAGCACGGCAGCGCTTCCTCTTATGGAAGATATCGGCCTGCCGTCAAGGCGCCAGGGAGGCCTGGGCCATGGTGAAGACGCGGTACACGAAGGCTGACCCAAACCACATGGCCGAGGTCGGACCTGCGGGGCCCGATGGGAAGGAGATCCCTGTGAGCTTAGTGTACAGCCAAGTAGAATTGGCCGCAAAGTATTCTCAACAGGACTGTAAACTAGACAGCCTGCTGGATGGCATTGAAGAGGAATATGCCCAGTCAAGTTGACTATGTAATTTAAGATGACATGTAAAATGCCTTCTAGACGGATTGTAGATCGTTTGTCATAGCGGACCTTTTCGCTTCAACCTCGGGACCCAATAGTCCGGAGTGTTTCCGAATACCCTCGCGGTTATATAAGAACGGGGGCATGCATGGAGACCAGGCGTAGGGGTCATTAGTGCTGTATCAGACAAGTGCCCAACTAGTTATGTTATATTACATGGTTAGTAAGAAACATCTTCCAGGGAGAATAGTTCCGTTAGGGGTTCCTTTCCCTGGGAGGCATGCCCTAAAGTGCATGTCCAGACTGCAAAAAAAGCAGAAAAACATCTGGGGGCAGATGAATAAATAGGTAAGAAATCGTCTTTTAGTTCATCGACCGAATATTCCCTTAAGAACGCTAGCTTTCGGCTTCACCCAGTCTGAGGTACACATCCGGCTGACCTGGCAGTAACAATCGCAGAGGTGCTCCCTTTACCACCTAGTCGAACAATCGGGAACGTAGGGGTAAGCACAGGAGCCAGGCAACCCAGCTTGGCCAAAACTTAAGTCATATCGATGCATATAATGGTGAATAAAAGGTACATGCGGAAGTGTGACACATGTGTTGGGCATGAAGCCCGTATAAATAAGCTTCTGGTGAAGAAGCCCCCAGGTATAATGAGCGCGGATAGTGCGTCAAGTGTGTGCGAACAATGCGCGAACAAGCTTTCAAAGGCTGTAATAGTAAAGGGGGAAGAAGGAGAGAAACAAAAGACAGCTAATATGTAAAATATAGACGGAGGAAGGAGACGAACTCAGAATCTGGCGCTAGGCGTAGAATCTTCGGAGACGGGCTGCGTTCCATGGGTTCGGCTCGAGTCAGTTATCCGATGCGTTTCGCAGACGGTATGCTCCACCGGTCAGGATTTGGTCAATGATAAAGGGACCTTCCCATTTGGGCTTGAGTTTGTCCTTTTTCTTGTCCGGCAAGCGTAGAACTAAATCGCCAATGTTGTAAGTTTTGGCCCGTACTTCTCTGCTTTGATATCTTCAAGCTTGTTGTTGATAGAATGCGGAACGGGCTTTTGCTACGTCACGCTCCTCCTCCAATGCGTCCAAACTGTCCTGCCGATCGAGCTCGGCTTCTCTTTCTTCATACATGCGCACGCGAGATGAGTCATGAATTATGTCACAGGGCAGAACTGCCGCTGCGCTGTATACCATAAAGAATGGTGTAAATCTGGTCATGCAATTTGGAGTGGTCCGCAGCCCCCAGAGTACGGAGTCGAGCTCCTCTACCCAGTGCGTGTTAGATTCCTTGAGACACCACACTAATCGGGGTTTGATGGCGCTCATGATTAGACCATTTGCTCGCTCGACTTGACCATTAGTTTGAGGGTGATAGACTGAAGCATAGTCGAGTTTGATGCCCATGTTTTTGCACCAGAGTTTAACCTCGTCGGCCGTGAAGTTCGTGCCATTGTCAGTGATGATGCTGTGGGGGACACTGTAACGGTGTACGACCCCTGATATGAAGTCTATCACCGGCCCGGATTCGGCCGTCTTGACAGGCTTGGCCTCTATCCATTTGGTGAACTTATCCACCATGACCAGTAGGTATCTTTGCTTGTGGGTTCCTCCTTTAAGGGGTCCAACCATGTCAAGCCTCCAGACCGCGAAGGGCCAGGTTATGGGTATAGTTTTGAGTTCGGTGGGTGGCATGTGGCTTTGATTAGCAAAGAGCTGGCAACCGACGCATCGTTGGACTAAGTCCTGAGCATCTGCCCTGGCCGTCGGCCAATAAAATCCTGTACGGAAAGCCTTGCCTACAAGGGCCTGGGCTGCGGCGTGGTGCCCACCGAGTCCAGCATGAATTTCAGCCAGAAGGTTCCGCCCTTCCTCTTCGGAGATACACCTTTGAAGGACTCCTGTTGTGCTTTTCTTGTAAAGCTCTCCCTCATGGACCTTATAGGCTTTAGATTGCCGCACTATGCAGCGGGCCTTGTTTTGGTCCTCGGGAAGTTCCTGCCTGGTTAGGTAGGCTAGGAATGGTTCCCTCCACGGGGCGATGACTACCATTATTACGTGGGCTGAGGATGTTACTTCGTTGGCAGAACCACCGATTGTGTCAGAATGTTCGGTGTCAGGCAGTGCGCTTGGGTCCGGATTATTATTTCCGGATTCCCCTCCCATACTATGGATGGCTTGAACTCTTTAGGGAGTTCGGCTTCAGTCCATTCGGTGATGAAGTCGGCCAAAACTTGCGACTTAATGGCTCGCTGTGGCTTATAGGTTATGTCAAACGGGAGGAGCTCAATGGCCCATTTGGCAATCCGGCCCATCGCGTCGCGGTTGTTTATAATGTCATTAAGAGGTACTTTGGAGGCTACTGTTATCGAACACTCTTGAAAGTAGTGTCACAGCTTCCGGATGCCATGAACACCGCGTACGCTATCTTCTGATAATGCGGGTACCGTGACTTGCATGGAGTCAGGACAATGGACACGTAGTAAACTGGTTTTTGAAGGGGGAACTTGTGTCCGTCCGTTTCTCGTTCGACAACGAGCACCGCGCTCACCACTTGATGAGTTGCCGCGATATATAATAGCATTGGTTCGCCTATGTTGGGCGCGGCCAGGACCGGATTTGTTGCCAATATGGCTTTTGTTTCTTCGAATCCGACCGTGGCGGCATCCGTCCACTCGAAGTGTTCAGTGCGTCGGAGAAGGCGATAAAGGGGTGATGCCTTTTCTCCTAAATGGGAGATAAAGCAGCTTAAAGCTGCCACACATCCCGTCAATTTTTGTATTTGTTTGAGGTCCTTTGGGATATCCAATTGTGGCAGAGCTCGGATCTTGACTGGGTTTGCTTCAATTCCTCTACTGGATACAATGAAGCCCAAGAGCTTGCCGGCTGGTACGCCGAAAACACATTTTTCCGGGTTGAGCTTAATGTCATTTGTTCGGAGATTATCGAACGTGAGCCTCAAATTGTCTACTAGAGTTTCAACGTGCTTGGTTTTGATGACTACATCGTCTACGTATGCCTCCACTGTTTTGCCGATCTGGTTTGCCAGACATGTCTGAATCATGCGTTGATATGTTGTGCCGGCATTTTTGGGCCCGAAGGGCATTGTGTTGAAGCAGAATGGGCCGTATGGGGTGATGAATGCCGTTGCGGCCTGGTCGGACTCTGCCATCTTAATTTGGTGGTAGCCGGAGTATGCGTCGAGGAAACACAATGAATCGTGTCCTGCGGTAGTGTCGATAATTTGATCGATGCAGGGGAGGGGAAGGGATCCTTTGGGCAAGCCTTGTTGAGGTCTTTAAAATCGACGCATAGGCGCCAAGATTTGTCCTTCTTTGGTACCATCACCAGGTTTGCTAGCCAGTTCGGATGTTTTATATCTCTGATGAATCTGGCCTCCAATAATTTGGCTAGTTTCTCTCCCATGGCCTGTCTCTTGGGTTCGGAGAAACGCTGAAGAGCCCGTATGACTGGCTTGAATCCTTTTATGATATTTAGGCTGTGCTCGGCCAGCCGTCGTGGGATTGCTGGCATGTCTGAAGGGTGACAGGCAAAGATGTCCCAATTTTCGCGTAGGAATTCTCGTAGTGCGGCATCTACATTAGGGTTTAATTGTGCCCCAATGGAGGCCGTTTTTGTAGGGTCCGTTAGGTGGACTTGGAATTTGACTATTTCGTCTGCTGGTTTAAAGGAGGTGGACTTGGATCTCTTATCGAGTATCACATCGTCCCTATTCACCGTGGAGCGCAACGTAGTAAGTTCCTCGGCCGCTAGGGCTTCGAATAGTGCCTCCAGGGCCAGTGCGGCTGTCTTATTTTCGGCGCGGAGTGCTATGTCCGGGTTACTAGCGAGAGTGATGATTCCGTTGGGCCCGGGCATTTTGAGCTTCATGTACCCGTAATGGGGTATAGCTTGAAAAATTGTGAATGCCTCTCGCCCCAATAGAGCGTGATATCCGCTGCTAAATGGGGCCACTTCGAACGTGACCTCCTCAGACCTGTAATTATCCGGCGTGCTGAACACCACATCCAGTGTCATTTTTCCTGTACAGCATGCTTCCCGACTGGGGATTATTCCTCTAAAGGTTGTGCTGCTTCGCTCAATGCGGCTCCAGTCTATTTCCATTTTTCGAAGGGTTTCCTCATAAATGAGGTTCAGTCCGCTGCCACCGTCCATGAGTACCTTGGTAAGGCGAAAGCCGTCCACTATTGGACTGAGAACCAATGCGGCTGGTGCTCGGGCTATTCGGAATTTAGGTTCGTCACTAGCATTAAAGGTAATAGCCGTGTCGCTCCATGGGTTTATTATTGCTACTTGGTAGACTTCGGCAAGGCTGCGGAGTGTTCGTTTCCACATATTATTTGATGCGGAAGTCTTGAAGACTCTTAATACCGTACGGGTATCCTTGGACTGGTATTCTGGAGTTAGAAGCTCTTCGCCACTTTTGGCCACCTGCCGTAGTATCCAACATGCTCTAAGGCTGTGAGTTGGAGTGGCACCCTCTGTACTATGAATTTTGCAGGGTCCATTGAGCCATCCTTCCAGTGCGGTTCCATGCCCTATAGAGGGTTTTTGCTTTTTGGTATTTAACCCGGGTGCCTGGCAATGATGCACCCTTTTATTTCGGACTGGGGTTGTATTCCGGGCTGGACTGTCCCAAAAGTTGATTTCGGTTTTCCAGGCGCTTTCCATCACACAGTACTTTCGTACTATGGACGCTAAGTCAGCGAAGCGTGTGATTTCACGATGACTTACGGCGTTGAGGATTCCCTTGTCCGTGCAATTATTGCAGAAGAATGAAATTGCGTCTTCCTCGCGGCAGTCCTTTATCCTGTTCATAACAAGGAGGAATCTGGCCCAGTAATGGTGTACTGTTTCTGCGAGCTCTTGCCGGATTTGGGATAGATTGCTTATGTTTGGGTGGGCAGGTGGAATTAAATTCGGACCCTCGTCCACTTTAAAACTTAGGGGCCAAGTAGTTTCCAAACTCGGAAGCTTGGGTTCTTGGATGCTGTCCAATGAATCTGGCCCGCTGCCTGACTTTAGGTTCAGGGCTTGAGTGACGTCCTCCCCTCCGCGGGAATCCGGCATGGAGGGATCAGGAATCCGGACATAGCTAGTCCTTAAGATAGAAGAAGGGTTGCCGCATTGTTCCTCTACCACAGCAACGTGGTGGGTAACCTGGGGAGAATTAATCTCTCTCAGATCGGGTTTAGGCCCAATCTGATTGTAGTCTGTAGCGACTCCCAGGGCGGCGATGCGATCCAAGAGCTCATTTAAGGAAGAGAGCTCCATCGGATCTAACTGCTCGGCGAGTTCCGAGTTAACATGAAGATCGCTTTCGATGACCCGAGAAGTCATCATCGGCGCGGAGGCCGAACGGGCGGTCATAAGGAAACCGCCTATCCGGAGAGTTTGGCCGATAGCCAAAGCTCCTTTAGCCGCAATGCCTCTTTAAAGATGGGACGGGGCATCCTTCCTGATGGTGATGGCACAGAGGAACTCTCAATGAAAGCACCAATGTCGGTGTCAAAACCGGCGGATCTCGGGTAGGGGGTCCCGAACTGTGCGTCTAGGCGGATGGTAACAGGAGACAAGGGACACGATGTTTTTACCCAGGTTCGGGCCCTCTCAGTGGAGGTAAAACCCTACTCCTGCTTGATTGATATTGATGATATGGGTAGTACAAGAGTAGATCTACCACGAGATCAGAGAGGCTAAACCCTAGAAGCTAGCCTATGGTATGATTGTTGTTCGTCCTACGGACTAAAACCCTCCGGTTTATATAGACATCGAAGAGGGTTAGGGTTACACAGAGTCGGTTACAATGGTAGGAGATCTACATATCCGTATCGCCAAGCTTGCCTTCCACGTCAAGGAAAGTCCCATCTGGACACGGGACGAAGTCTTCAATCTTGTATCTTCATAGTCCAGGAGTCCGGCCGAAGATGATAGTTTGGCTATCCGGACACCCCCTATTCCGGGACTCCCTCAGCGGCTAAAAGACATTACATCGCATACCTCGAAGCCTGTTAGTAGGCTCATGAAGGCTTCATCCAGTCCGCTCTTGGCGGACTGAACTTTTTCAACCACCGTACCCATTAAGGTACTGTGCTCCTCCAAGACGGATGCACCTTGCAGTGCATCCATCAGCTTGTTCGGCGCCTCTGCATTCGTAGAGGTCGCCGTCTCCCCCTCCCACAGAGGTGGCTGCCGATCCGATTCCGGAACCGTTTGGGTCTCCGAAACAGTAACCGGCTGAGGGTCGGATGACCCAGGACCCCCAAGGCCGGTCTCCATAGGGGTTGTGCCCTCCATGTTATCGGCAGCCTCCGGTGCCGCATTGGTCCTCTCCCGTACTTCTCTGGACCCGGAGAAATCCTTTGGGACGACACCTCAGGATCGTCCACTCTAGGAGGTGAGGAAGCTCGTGGAGGCATCTCGCTCTCCATCTTGTCCAGCGAAAGATCCCCCAATGATGACGATTCTTGAGGAATGTCACGGGCTGGATTATGATGTGAAATTAGATACTATTCTTATAATCTATAAAAATAATTAGATTTATATAAAACATCTTAGGAAGCTCACAATTCGGCAAGGGCTTAGTGCGGGGGCGGTGCTAGGGAACGGCTTCGGTGCCCGAATCCGAGTCATCGGAGAGGAATACCCTTTCCCTCTTGGATGCCCCCTCCTCCGGATCTACGGAGGCTGCTCTCTTCTTCCCTTTGGGAAGAGGGTTTTCTACCTCCTATTCGCCCTCCTCCTCCTCCTCCTCCTCTTCATCTTCCTCGTCAGAGGAAGGAGCTTTGGTTTCTCCGGACACGGTGCCCGAAGTCTCTTCGGGATGGAGGTCGCCTTGAGCCTCCTTGGTCTTCTTATTCTTCTTGTCCTTCTTTGCCGGCGCTTGATAGGGCGCCGGGACCAACATCTTCATTAACAGAGGATCGGTTGGGTTTTCGGGGAGTGGGGCCGGACACTTAATCCGCTCGACCTTCTTTAACCAGTCCTGTTTAAGAGATGGAATTCTCAGGACCCCTCCTTAAGATTAACATGCTAAGTAGTGTTCGCCAATATGATACTTACTGGGGATGCCGGATTGTTGTAGTCGAGGCCGGTGTCATCGGACGTCCGTGGCCACGTCTTCTGCTTCTTAAAAAGCAGCTTCCATATCTTCTTGTGTGTCGTGCCATAGAAGTGCTGCAGAGTCCGTGGCCCTCCGGATTGAGCTCCCACATTTTGAGAGGTTGTCATTGGCAAGGGAGAGCTCGGCGGATGAGCATCACCTGTATCACATCAGCAAGGGTGATGTCCTTGTTTATCATGCTCTTGATACGCTTCTGCAACACCGACACATCGTCCAGGGACCCCTAATATAGGCCCTTGTTGGTCCAGGATGCAAGCCGTAGCGGAGGTCCGGATCTAAAGGCAGGAGCAGCAGCCATTTGGTGTCGCGGGGTTTGGTGATATAGAACCACTCCTGCTGCCACACCTTGACGATATCCACAAATATTCCTTTGGGCCAAGAAACCCGATTTAACTTGCTCACCATGGCACCGCCGCACTTGGCGTGTTGGCCTTCAACCACCTTCGGCTTCACACTGAATACTTTGAGCCATAAGCCGAAGTGTGGAGGGACGCGGAGAAATGCCTCACACACGATGATAAATGCCGAGATGTGGAGGAAGGAATTCGGGGCCAGATCATGGAAATCAAGCCCGTAGTAGTACATAAGACCTCAGAGGAAGGGGTGAAGGGAGAACCCGAGTCCTCGGAGGAAGTGAGGAATAAAAACCACCCTCTCACCGGGCTCTAGGGTGGGGATGATCTGCCCTGGGGTTGGAAGCCTGTGTTTGATCTCCGCCTCAGGTACCTCACCTCCCACGGATCCTGGATGTTCTTCTCCGTTACGGAGGAGGCCATCCACTTGCCCTGAAAGCCAGATCTGGCCATTGCTGGAGAAGATGGGGTGGAAGGAAAGTTTGGGGCTTGGGCGCTGGAGCTCGGGGAATTCAAAGGCAGAGGAAGGAGAAGGCGTGAGGTGAACAGATGGGTCTTTGTCCTCTTATAGAGGCGGCGAATATCAAGCGCCCCCTCATAATCCTTAAATCTTGCCTATTCCCAAGGGGACGTGTGAACGGCACGGTTGGATTACCCAAAAAAACCATTGATGAGAATCCCGTAATAAGGAGACATGATCTCTGCTTTGACAAGACGTGTCATTGGCCGTACCTCAAAATACGAAACAAGGCTGTAAAATGGTTCAGAATAATAATAAGGCTAGAAAATAACGTCTCGCTGGAAAGGTGGCCCATGGACATGACTTATTTTAAGTATTATTGCTTTTTAAAGCTTAGGGTTGTACGTGTTTAGCAAGGCCGGACACTGCTCTTTGTGAGCGTAAAACTGCTTTGGAGTATTCGGAAAGGGGAACCCGCCTTACAATACCGAAGACAATTTGCACGCCGGATACATCGTCATTGAAGCCTGGTTCAGGGGCTACTAAGGGAGTCCTGGACTAAGGGGTCCTCGGGCGTCCGGGCTATGTGATATGGGCCGGACTAATGGGCCATGAAAATACGAGAGAGAAGAACCTTCCCCGTGTCCGGATGGGACTCTCCTTTGCGTGGATGGCAAGCTTGGCGGTCGGATCATGTACCTTCCTTTCTTTGTAACCGACTCTGTACAACCCTAGATCCCTCTAGTGTCTATATAAACCGAAGGGTTTAGTCCATAGGGGAAATCACAATCATACAGGCTAGACATCTAGGGTTTAGCCATTACGATCTCAAGGTAGATCAACTCTTGTAACCCCTATACTCATCAAAGTCAATCAAGCAGGAAGTAGGGTATTACCTCCGTTAAGAGGGCCCGAACCTGGGTAAACATCGTGTCCCCTGCCTCCTTGTTACCTTCCATCCTTAGACGCACAGTTCGGGAACCCCTACCCGAGATCTGCCGGTTTTGACACCGACAGCTATCCCACTCAGAGGATGATTGTTGATGGGCCATGTCCGTAGCCGGTGGCTCGCACACACGGTATGGTTGGTTTGATGGTCGTCTGTAGTTTTTGGGTGCATTATATACTCTGACTCAATGGTCTAGCAGGACGAGATGCTTTGGGATGTCTTCTCGGAGTTCAAAAACCAACTACGTGAAGTCATCAATACCGATGAGACAGAGATGAAACATGACCTGCCTTGATTAGTTCATTGTTTTACTAATGTGGTGCACAAGGTTTTAATGGTGAGGGGATATAATTAAAATAAGTAGCCACCACTCTATTTTTCACACAAGATGCCAAACATACTTACACCCTCTATAGGTGTTTTGTTTGGTGGTGGCACATCAGTAGTTGCACGCGTGTGGTGTCTTGGCCACCATGGTGTTTTGCTGGTTGGCGGTGACATCATTGCAAATGTCATTTACCATTTTTTTGGGACAATACATCTATGCTCGGTTCATCCCGGCTATTGTCGCTGACTGGCTCGTAAACCTATTTAGCTTTGCCTTCTGTTGGATCCGGCAACACGTGTATGTGTATGTCGATGGCTTCGGGATGCGTTCTGGCTTGCAGCTATGGTCTATGGTGGGTGGGGGTGAAGAGGCAGCCGTGGAGGCAGGTTGTCACTCGTGTAGGATGGGCATGTCCATAGAACACGTACAGAGGCACCCACCTCCACATTTATCCTTTGCCATCGCAACCAGCCATTCGACTATGCTCGGCGCAGGAAAAAATTAATTGCTCGGTTATTAGAGTCGGCCACTCAACAGGGCCAAAAGCATACACAAAAATGGTCGAGTGTGCCCTGCCAGTTGGCTCAAACTTGTGTTCTATTTTCCTTGACAATGATCATTGCCCATAGCTTTCTTTCAAGATTTGTTTTTGATGACATGACACTCTATCAATTTTTTTCACACATGTCTGCAACTATGCAAAGACCAACTACAACTAGAAGTTAAGCAAGCTATGGTTGGCAGCACCTGTGGCAGATGCTCCTTCCATAAATCACCCCGAAAGGGTGATCGAGAAGGTGAAGTTACTGTAAGTCTTATTACTTCATGCTCCAGTTGGGATAAAAGAAAGTTGAGTGCCTATCCCACAGCAAATAACCCAGAGCAAGCGAACCGAGAACCCCATCTAGAATTACACGAGAAGAAGGAAATCAGGAAAACCAACAAGATGATCGACAGTCCAGTGAAGAGGCACCAGCAAGCATGTGAAGCACACACGACAATCAGTCAGAAAGAATGGGTAAAAGGCCGGGAGAAATGGTAGGACATGCCATCTGGCTAGCCGGAATGGTCCAATGTCGGGCAGCACAACATGTGATCCATCAAGCCGCAAGGATCTCAAGGTATGTGCAACACTAAAAAAGCGCACCCATAGCCTAAAACAACAAGCCACCGACTCACTGCCTAGACCCGTTATCTATAGTGGGCAATGCACGTGTAGACTCTGGAGTACATGGTTGTTCAGTATGATTGTGTGTTCCGCATACGCATATTTGTTTTGCTGGTCGGATGTTGTGTACGGTTATGCTGGGCACAACCATGTGATGGTTGTGGGTTTGGCATTCATGGATCTCACTCGGCTATGCTTCTCAGAGGACGATGGTAATGGGCCTCAGATATAGCCGCTAGCTTGCGGGCATAGTACGGATGGTTGGTTTTCTCATCTAGGCCCCGAGAAAGAATTGAATTCATTTGGATGGGATAGGAGAAGAAATAAAGTGTTGCATGGTCATCTCTATACCTGACTAGAATAGAACAACCAGGCGAACCTGTTGATATGTGCCCAAGAAATTCCTTGTACATGTAGCGGATATTCTTGGTACCTCATTTATTTTCACTCACCCGATGAGCTGTAGGTGGTCACCATTGGTGTGTGCCGCCAAGTAACAATCGATCTAGAAGTTACCTGAGTAGCTAGAGCTAGGACGGGCCACGCCTGCCTTGCCAGGCATGCCCAAGCTCCCTTTGCCTCCGGCATGCCTACATGGACCATCCGCATCATGTGGTCCTATGATAGGATGGATAACCCAAATTATGGTTGTTCGTGCCGCATCTCTGGCTATCCACGCCATTAGAGCAGGAGAAATACAGCAGTGCATAGTCATCTCTATACCCGACCGACGCAGACCGACCAGCGGCCCCTGCAGCTATGTGACCGACCAATGCCTTGTGAAGTGGCTCATCTTGATGCCACATTTATTTCCACTCACCCGACAAACTCCAGGTGCTCACCCTTTTTTGTGCAACCAGGTAAGTATCGAGGCAGAAGTTACCCGGAAAATGGGACCTCCCGGGTACAGCCATACGCATTGGGTGGGGTTAAATGGTACGAGTAACACCCACCTTGCCCGACACGCCCAAGTTCCCTTTACCTCTATCAAGTGTGCATGCACCGTCCACAACGGGAGGGCCCATGATGGGATGGATAGTGACCATCATGGCTACCCATGCCACATCTCTGGTGCTACACGACACTAGAGTAGGAAAAACTGTTGCCTAACTTACTCCTTACCCAGCTGCTTGCCCTGGCGTGTATCTGACTAGCAATCATGGCCAAACGTACCCATCAACGCAAAAACACCATTAACCCTACCCGACTTCTGACATTATCCATGTTGGAGATATGCCGTAGTGGCAATCATGTGATGATGATATTTCCCTATGTATTCATGAGTTTTTTGTATTGTCCTTGAACATCATCGGTGATATGTATCAATAAGTTTCTGACTTGTTTGTGGAACTATATATAGTATGATGATCGCTCTAATGGTCCCTAGTTGATAATTAAGGTTATGCGAACACATACCCTTTTACTAGTATATAATTTGGTTGACGACTATGTTTCACTAGTCATGGGCATAGAGGTGCTAAACCCATAGTATGGATTCGGGGATGGAGATCACCGAGTCAGACAGACCCACTTTGAGACACAGCGAGCTATTGTCATCTACTAGTCTCAAGTATGTCATGTCCTAGACCTGAGGTCCTCACATGTTCTCAGGATGAGGAATCAAGTCACTTAGGGTCTATAAAACGCTACTCCATAACTGGGTAGTTATAAAGGTAGCTTTCGAGTGACTCTGAGACATGCCACGAGACATGGTTGACCAAGATTTGATTCGCCCTCACGTAAGGAGAGATATTATTTGGGGCCTCTCAAGTGATCAGATTCGAAAGCATGGCCATGCGACTTAGGTCAAGAATTAACTTAGTTCGGGAATCTGTATCATAGTTTCAAGAAGAGAGGTTGAGCTACCACAATGGTGACAAGTACTGGCCTTGAGCTCGACAACATATATCATGAGGCAAAAAGGAATGTTGAATATAACACATTGTCAAGGTTCGTATAATGACTTTATGCACACGTGGGAGTTGGAACGTTCTGCTAGGAGCCGCTACCAACTACCGTCTTGGGTCGTGTCCATGTGTATGTTAATGTGGAGCATCCTACGGACATCACCATGTCAAGAGTCCGTTTGGCAAGTGACACGTTCGACATCTACTTCATATACACAAAGGTGAATCATCTCCTTTACACGTGTTCACTTGACCCCTTCGAGGATGGTATACTACTTGACATTCCTCTCGTGTGCATGCATATGTATTACCGGAGCTTCACGGACGACAAGGAGTGCAAGCACCAAGGAACAACTACACCATCCATGAGGGAAGCATGGAAGAGAAGACGGAAGAAATGGAGCCGCTTCAAGCTACATCCCTCGGACATCCGACGACCTCTGGACGACCGACGATTTCCAGACATCCGACGCCTGGAGACTCCACCAGCCAAATCGACTACAGGGGATGAAGACGCTACAGTGGTCGGACGACTGACAACCACCGGATGTCCGACAAATCCCAGGGCCCGGACGACCGGTGCCACCAGTCCAGAGAAGAAACGTCGGAAGTCCGACACCCTCCGGATGACTGGACCCCCGCGAGTGACCGAACATCCGACCCCGAGCGGACGTCCGACTCTGCGTGTGCTCAGTCGGGCCTTTAGCCTTGTATCTCTCCCCCACTTACCCCTTCGTGGCTTAGACTATAAATAGACCACCTCCACCTCCTTTCCAGGGTTAGCAAAGTGATATCTCATTTGTATGTGAGCTTTGCTCCTACCTCCTCCTCTTGAGAGAGAGAGAGAGAGACCACTCCCATGGAGTTCAAGACCTCCATGTGAGAAGATCCCGAGGGATTCAAGCCCCCATTCATGGGAAGATCCTTCTAGCATTAAAGCCCCCATCTTCTTTGGATTTGGGATGAACTCCACCTTGTATCTTTCTTTTGTCGTTCATGTACTTTGTGATCTGGTATGTTTGATTGTCTAGTGGATGTGTGATTGGACTTGTTCTTGAGTGTTTCCCCTTCTGATTTCTCTCCGTTCTTCCCCGTGTTCTTAGTGTTCTTCGAGGGAATCCACTCCAATCATGAAAGATCGGCCTACACCGGGTTAGCCCCATAGCATATGGTATCTTGAGCCACACTGATCACTTATTTGGAGTTCCTCCCATCGTTTTCTAGCCTTCTTTTGCTTGATTTCGTCCTAAATTTCAAAAATCCCCACCAAAAATAGCCCCAATTTTTTTGTGATTTGTTGGTTTGATGATGTTTTGTTGATTTTGATCCATGGATTTTCTTGGTTTTAAGTGGATCTAGCATCTCCCCAAGTTTCCCCACTTTCCATCCATGAAATCTCATCAATTTTGACCCCGAAACCCCCAATTTCCGCCCAAAATCGCGTCCCGGATCTAAATCCCTAGTTGACCTAGACCCACCGGACGACCGACGTTTTCTCGAATGTTCGACGCCCCCAGAACCACGGGACGTCCGACACCCCATATCCAAAACGAAAACATCAGATTTCCGGTCTTTTCCGGACGTCCGTCCCGCGCTCCAGTTCTCGGAAGTCCGGCGTTTCTCGGACGTTCGACACCTGTAGATATCAACTTCGGCTGATTCTTGTTTCGGCCATAACTAATTCATCTGAACTCCGATTTTGACTTTCTTTAGCTCGTTTTGAAGCTCTTGACATCCCCCATACCAAACAAATACGATCAACATCATTTGACTCCATCAATTTTTTGGAACTTTAGCATCTTTGCCTCAGGCCTTCACCACATCATCCGCTATACCACCTCCGACTTTCGCAACCTAAACCATTTTGTTCACCATAGCATTTGTGGTTGCTTGAGTAGTGATTCGAGTCTCCTAAGCTGTTTCGGCTACTTAGGGACGGTTACTTCTTCATCAACCACCACCATACCTTTTGAATAACCTAGTCCACTATACATTTTCACCACCAAACTTAACCAATTTTGTTTGAGCTTTATTGAGTTGTGGCTTGTGTCTCCTAAGGTGTTTCGGCTACTTAGGGACGACAACTTCAACTTCCACTCGCATAACCCATCACTCCACTTTCGCATTGCCGAGTGCAAAACCACCACCACTTTCCGCTACCACCATTTGACATTTGAGATTTTGAGTTCGCGGTTTTTCCGTTTCCTAAGTTGTTTCGGCTAATTAAGAACGGTTCTACATCAATAACACCGCCACTCATCATCGCCACGAGGTCTTAATCATAAATAAGGACGGTAACCTTGATGACATCATTGTATATTCCCTTTGCCTTTGCATTGTTAACCCCTAGCCCATTTTGCGTCACTTGCCTCTTGAGACTAGCCATTGAGTATTGCTGGCAACGTTACTTGTGCACATTAGTGATCATCCGCCCTTTCGTTGCATACATGCCATATCATCTTGGTATCATCATCTCTTGTGTCACGAGATTGTTCTCGCATATACACAATTGTTATCTTGGTTTGTGCATTTCGCATAGTGGCCATACAAAAAAAGAATAAGCTTTTAAGCAAAGAGAAAACAAAGAGCTTGTAAGCAAGAGCCATGGCATCGTATCATAGTGTATTACAATATATCATATGTTATCATACTTGATCATCTTGGATCATCGTGTGAGAAACACCAGGAACCATACATACATAGCATACTTGGGATAGAAAGTTGATAGAGTTTGCATCTTATAGGTTGTGCACAAGTGTCGTATCCGCCTATTGAGCAATCGTGCTAGCGTCTCTCTTGATTTGTGCAACATGAGCGTTTTCCATGGACTCCACATTTGTGCTCATTCCTTGGTTGCACAACCCCATTTATCTATCCGTGTGTGTGCGTTTCCGTGTGCCATTCATTGCTATTGGTTTACTTGTTTCACTTGTGAGTTTGTGAATCTCTTTCAACATTATTGACCCTTGCTAACATTTTGCATCAAATTTTTGTGCCACTATCCTCACCGAGCTCCACCATAAGCTTTACTTGATAGGTGTGAGTGAACAAGTCCGGTACCAATTCCACTATTCTTTCATTTCACATTGAGTGAAACGGGATACATCTTCAACTTTGGGAAAAGGTAACTTGGTATTGTTTATCTCATTTCCTACTCGCCTCTACTCAAGTCTTGTGATGGATAGGCAAAGCACACCCCCTATGGTCTACAACAATGACGACGAGTTTGATGCCACAAACAACTTGAACGCCAAAATGGATGCTCGAATGGATGAGATCAAAGACCTCATCAAGTCCTACAAGCGATCTTCCTCATCTTCGAGAAGATGCTCAAGAGCACATCCTTCCGAGCTACCATCTCCGGCAAGATCACGTCGGCATCGACACAATCACCGACAAGAACGTGAAAGTCAAGATCTCAACACCAACAACCGCTCAATGACTTTACCATCTCCCTTGGCATCTTCGCCAAATGACTTCAAGGCATCTTCACCTACGGACATACGGCATCTTCTCCAACAAGCACCTCAAGACTACACTCAAGACAAGCTCCCAAGCTCAAGTCCGCGACTTCCACGAGCTACTACAACCTCGACATCGACCACAAGATTCCTTTCTATGGGACTCTAGAACCCGACGAGTATCTCGAGTGGGAGCGCTTGATGGACGACTACCTCAAGCTACATCAAGTTCTTCTCGAAGATCAAGTGAAGTGCGCCACAAGAAACTTCCACGACTACGCGTCAACATGGTGGCTTCACACACCTTCAGAGAGCTACGACATGAGTTGGCCCAAGATGAAGAGAGCTATGCGGCGAGAGTTCGTGCCTCCAACCTACACGGAACAACTTCTACGCTAATTGGAGAAAACCATCCAAGGATCCAAGTCCATCAACGCGTACTTCAAGGAGATGAAGAATGCCTTGCGATGAGCCGACGTGGATGACCCCATCTCGATGAAGTTCCACTTCATGATGGGATTGCACAACGACATCTCCAAGACTTTCTTCCTCGAGAACTACAAGTCCCTCGACGACAACTACATTGGTGCTCTCAAGGCGGAACAAGAACTCATGAAGGCCAAGGCTTCTCCACCCCAAGCACACTTCTCGAAGACCAAGCTCCAAGACAGTGAGCATGAGGCTAGTACCACCATGATGTCCAAGCATGATGAGCTCCAAGACGATGCTCCCAAGTTTGACTTCACTGCCATCCCTCTTTGTGGCATTGATGGTGTCGAGTCTACTTCGACTCTTTTTCAAGACGGCGCGGCAACGACTACAACCATGGAGCCAATCAAGGAACATGCTTTGGATGTGAGCGACATGGTGACGAGCAAGGATGATGCTTCCATATTAGGAGGCGAGAGTGATGATGTGCCATCTTCAGCCTTCATCCACGGCGACGGTGACGAGATGATCGAGCATGGGATTTTCCCTTCGGTCATGGAGGAGATTGATGATGTGCCATCTTCGGCCTTCATCCACAACGACGGCGATGAGATGGTTGAGCATGGGATTTTCCCTTCGACCAAGGCAACGTATGATGACTTGAGTGAGTTTTGCCACCATATTGAGAGTGAGAGCGACTTCACCCCTAGCCCCACATATGAAGAGTTGCTTCAATTCCCATGTGAGGAGAGCCACAACCCCCACTACTTGAGTGAGATGAGTGACTACACCATATGTGACTTTGAGTGCACCTATTTTGAGGGAGTGAGTGAACCACCACATACAGAGAGTGAGATAGTTGATAGGTCTTGTGAGGAAAATTTCAACACTAATGACTTGACCTCTACTTCTATTGTGTCTTCTCATTTGGTGCTAGGTCCCATATACGATGACGCACCGATTCGCGACGACTCTGTCCTTCCTTTGGACAAGATGATGGCCATGGTGGAATATGATGCACCCCCCGCATGGTTTCATCAAGATGAAGATGACCACCATTTGGTCTTTCCCACCTCACCTACACTACTTGAGTGGAATGAACAAGGTAACATAGGTTAAGGTGATGCTCTAGTCCCACTAGTGGACATTCTTGACATTGATTGCTTGCATGATGTTGATCCACCTAGTACCATGCTTCGTGCTAGTATGATTTCCCGATGCGATGATTTACCCATTTATGATGAGTTTGATGATTTCCATGTGGACTCTATTAGTTGTGATGCCATCTTACATAGGATTTCTTGCGATAATTCTCTTGGTCACATCATGTTTGACAATCCGCTTGACTTGTCATATGCTATGCATGAGATCAACCATATGTCATATTTGCAATCTCTTTGCAGTGACTATGCATATGCCATTAAAATAAACCCAATTTTCAGTTATGGCATAGATGACAAGCCCATGGTTATTAGCATTTGTTTTTCTTGCGATGATATTGATATGCTCCATTTGCATCATTTATCTCATATGCCATGCCATGACCACCTAGCTTTGAATATGCATTGTTTTGGATGTTGTCCATTTTCTCCATATGATGTTTTCGATATTGCTCATGAGGAGGCCCCCATATTTTCCTCATACATTTTAGGAGATTTTGATCCATCCCATCCATTGCATGATCCCAATAATTATGTGCACAATATGCTCCCCATGAATAAAAATGCTATTGTTGTGCCACACACTTGATCTAATTTGTGTCCCCATCATGATATACATAACAAATATTCTTTCATGATGGATAACATGTTCTTGTACCATGCATCAAATTTCTTTGAGCGATGCTTATCTTGTGCTAACTCACATGTGCACATACACATCATGATGGATGATGTGTACATTTACCACGCACATAATTTCTTTGGTTTGTGTCTCTTTTGTGTAGGTACCCATGAATACTTGTTAACCTCACAATCCCATGAGTTGACAAAACAAGCTCTAGAGAGCAATGATGACTTGGGATCCCATGGATTGTCTTTCCGACTGCTCTCTTCACGCAAAGACTTTGCACAGTTCTTCTACATGGCCCTCACATGGTTATGGGTTATTGTCTATTACATATTCTATTCCCATCTTGCCATGTTCACTTTGTATGATATGCTTATTCATATGCCCTTGCCATGCATTAGTGACCCATGCTTTGCATTACACATGATGATTGATTCTCATACTTGTATGTGTATTTTCACGCTTGGTGGAGATCTTGCTTGTTAGTGCCATGTTCCATTTATGCCCCATTCCTACGATGATACTATGATCTTGCTTTGCGCTCATGCTTGCGATATGTCATGTGCATTGCATATATCTATTATTTTCTCACATGACATGATTGCCATTATTTCTTCTAGTATGTTGCATCTTCGCACTACTAGCTTGCATGACTTGATTGCTATGATTGCTTGCCTTGTTGCATCCCCCATGATTCATACTTGCTCATTTCATGCAGTTGATGACAACCATTACCATGCTTTGCACATGATTCATGTTGCTTCTTCTCATATATCTCCATATGTTGCCTCTTTCACGCTCAATGATTTTCCATGTATTGAGTGCAACGATGCATTTAGCCTTGCTAACGAGATTGCCCCCATAGCATTCTCACATATGATTGGAGATTTGGACATATTTCTTGTGAAGCATGCTTGTCCTTCTTTTTTTGCACCATATGCATCGTGCCATGAACATAAAGATTGCATCATATTCTTCATGCACTTTTGCTACTAATGATTATGTGCAAGAGATGAGAACCATCATGATGGATGATGTGTTTATCTACCATGCGCATACGTTTTTTGTTTTGTTGTGTGCATGTGTAGGATACTTGGCCTTCGTGTCGACTTCCACTTCAGGTGAGTTGACCATTCGAGCTCTTGAGAGCGAACCTCATACATTCTTCCATGACTCGCTTCTACACCGCATTTGCTTGCGCTTCGGCATTGTAAAGAATGCACAAGGACATGCCTTCAAGGTGACATCTTTCTTGAGCATGGATATTGCGGATCATACTACTTGTGTTGCTTGTACCATGTGACCTATTGGCCATCTTGGACAAATTGATTGCGCACATGTTAGAGATCTAGCTTCGACTTGTCATTTACACATTTCCATGCCTCATGACATATATACCTTGTGTGTTGCATCCAATTCTTGGATTACTTGCCCCTATCATATGTTTGGTTGCAACAATGTCATTTCTTCACATATGCCATGTCCCATTGCTTGTCACATGATTGTCTTGATTGCCTCACACATGATGAACAATTGCTCTTTCTATTGTGGTGAGTGCCACACTATCTTCACTACACCCTATGCATGTCATGCTTGGATTGTCTTGCACTTGACCCATGTGTTTAGACACTTCATTTTATTTTGTGTTGTGAATGATTCTTATGCCTACCATAGACCTTTCATTGAGCAATTTGTGAACACTTGCTATGAACTTGAGGTAGATGCTTATTCTCTTGTCACACATATTTACATCTCTACCTCACATTTACTTGCTTGTTTCTATGACGTCCTTGATTGTGCTCAATTCATATGTTTACATGCCATGACACAATCCCTTGTCACACCTTATGCTATGCTTGATGACAACACTTACTCCTGGCTACTTGCCTAACTTACTCCTTACCCAGTTGCTTGCCCTGGTGTGTATCTGACAAGCAATCATGGCAAAACTTACCCAACAATGCAAAAACATCATTGACCCTACCCGACTTCTGACATGATCCAGGTTGGAGATATGCCCTAGTGGCAATCATGTGATGATGATATTTCCCTATGTATTCATGAGTTTTTTGTATTGTGCTTGAACATCATCTGTGATATGTATCAATAAGTCTGTGACTTGTTTGTGGAACTATATATTGTATGATGACCGCTCTAATGGTCCCTAGTTTATAATTAAGGTTATGCGAACACATACCCTTTTACTAGTATATGATTTGGTTGATGACTATGTTTCACTACTCATGGGCATAGAGGTGCTAAACCCATAGTATCGATTCGGGGATGGAGATCACTGAGTTGGACAGACCCACTTTGAGATGCAGTGAGATATTGTCATCTGTTACTCTCAAGTATGTCATGTCCTAGACTTGAGGTCCTCACATGTTCTTAGGATGGGGAATCAAGTCACTTAGGGTCTATCATACGCTACTCCGTAATTGGGTAGTTATAAAGGTAGCTTTCGAGTGAGTCGTGAGACATACCACGAGACATGGTTGACCAATATTGGATTCTTCCTCAGTTAAGGAGAGATATTCTTTGGGGACTCTCAAGTGATCAGATTTGGAAAGCATGGCCATGCGACTTAGGTCAAGAATTAACCTAGTTTGGGAATTTGTATCACAGTTTCAAGAAGAGAGGTTGAGCTACCACAAGGGTGACAAGTACTGGCCTTGAGCTCGACAACATATATCATGAGGGAAAAGGAATGTTTCATATAACACATTGTCAAGGTTTGTCTAATGACTTTATGCACACATGGGAGTTGGCACGTTCTGCTAGAAGCCTCTACCAACTATCGAGTCGGGACATGTCCATGTGTATGTTGATGCGGAGCATCCTACGGACATCACCATGTCAAGAGTCCGTTTGGCAAGTGACACGTGCGACATCTACTTCACATACAGAAAGGTGAATCATCTCCTTTACACATGTTCACTTGACTCCTTTGAGGTTGGTATACTACTTGAAATTCCTCTCGCATGCATGCATAGGTATTGCCGGAGCTTCACTGACGACGAGGAGTGCAAGCGCCAAGGAACAACTACACCATCCATGAGGGAAGCATGGAAGAGAAGATGAAACAAACAGAGCTGCTACAAGTTACGTCTCTCAGATGTCCGACGACCTCCGGACAACCGACGATCTCCAGATGTCCGATGCCTACAGACTCCACCAGCCAGATCGACTATAGCAGACGAAGACGCTATAGCAGCTGGACGACCGACAACCACTGGCGTCCAACAAGTCCCAGCGCCCGGACGACCGACGCCGACCAGACGACTGGTGCCACCAGTCCAGAGAAGAAACATCGAAAGTCCAACGCCCTCCAAACGACTGGACCCCCGCGAGCGACCGGACGTCCGACATTGGGTGTGCACAGCTGGGCCTTTGGCCTTGTATCTCTCTCCCACTTAACCCTTCATGGCTTAGACTATAAACAGACCACCTCCATCTCCTTTCTAGGGTTAGCAAAGTGATAGCTCATTTGTATGTGAGCTTTGCTCCTACCTCCTTCTCTTGAGAGAGAGAGAGAGAGAGAGACCACTCCCATGGAGTTCAAGACCTCCATGTGAGAAGATCCCGAGGGATTCAAGCCCCCCTTCGTGGGAAGATCCTTCTAGCATTCAAGCACACATCTCCTTTGGATTTGGGATGAACTCTACCTTGTATCTTTCCCTTTGTTGTTCATGTACCTTGTGATCTGGTGTGTTTGAATGTCTAGTGGATGTGTGATTGGACTTGTTCTTGAGTGTTTCCCCTTGTGATTTTTCTCCGTTCTTCCCCATGTTCTTCGTGTTATTCGAGGGAATCCACTCCAATCGTGAAAGATCGGCCTACACCGGCTTAGCCCCGTATCATATGTGAACCTATGGGGTCGCAGACTTAAGGGGTTATGGCCCATTCGGATTGGATCTGAGTGGAAATGGGTTTAGACTCCTAGTGGGCCTCAAGTGTTGAGCCCATCTTGGAGGTCTATGATACATCTCCATAGTATCTACTTTTCCAAACTCTTTTGCCCTTGTTTTGGACTCTAATTTGCATGATTTGAATGGAACTAACCCAGATTGACTATGTTTTCAGCAGAATTGCCGTGGTGTTAGTTTTGTGCAGAAATCAAAGTTCTCGGATTGACCTAAAAATTTACGGAGAATTTTTGTGGAATATATAAGAAAATACTGGCGCAAAAAGATACCAGAAGGGGACTACCCAGAGGCCACAAGCCCTGGGGGCACGCCTACTCCCCAGGGCGCGCCTCCTAGGCTTGTGGGGCCCCTGGACCGCTTACAACCCTAATCCAACTCTATAAGTACCTATTCATGGAGAAAAAATAGAGAGAAGGATTCATTGCGTTTTACAATATAGAGCCGCCACCACCTCCTGTTCTTCATCGGGAGGGCTGATCTGGAGTCCATTCGGTGCTCTGGAGGGGGAATCTGTCACCATCGTCATCATCAACCTTCCTCCATCACCAATTTCATGATGCTCACCGCCGGGAGTGAGTCATTCCTTTGTAGGCTTGCTGGACTGTGATGGGTTCGATGAGATTTATCATGTAATCGAGTTAGTTTTGTTAGGGTTTGATCCCTAGTATCCCCTATGTTCTGAGATTGATGTTGCTATGACTTTGTTATGCTTAATGCTTGTCACTAGAGCCCGAGTGCCCTGATTTCTGGTCTGAACCTATTATCTTTTCATGAATATTTGTGATTTCTTGATCCTATCTTGCAAGTTGTAGACACCTATTAGGAGTTATGATCTGCATACCCCAAGGTGACAATAATTAGGATTCTTTCCGGTGATTATCGTAGTTTGAGGAGTTCATGTATTCAGTAAGTGCTAATGCTTTGGTCTAGTTCTCTATTAAAAGGAGGCCTTATTATCCCTTAGTTTCCATTAGGACCCCGCTGCCACGGGAGGGTAGGACAAAAGATGTCATGCAAGTTCTTTTCCATAAGCATGTATGACTATATATGGAATACATGCCTACATTATATTGATGAATTGGATCTAGTTCTGTATCACCCTAGGTTGTGGCTACTACATGATGAATATCATCCAGCACAATTATCATTGCCATCCAACGCCTACGAGCTTTTAACATATTGATCTTATTAAGTAACTTTTGCTATTGCTATTGTTACAATCACTACAAAACTACTACGGTTACTTTTGTCACTGTTACCATTACTTCCATACTACTTTGCTACTAAAAACTTTGCTGCAGATATTAAGTCTTTCGGGTGTGGTCGAATTGACAACTCAACTAATAATAGTCATGAATATTCTTTGGCTCCCCTTGTGTCGAATCAATAAATTTGGGTTGAATACTCTACCCTCGAAAACTATTGTGATCCCCTATACTTGTGGGTTATCAGTCTATATAGAGGGGAGTGGGTGCACCACTTAGGGTTGATCTTTTTCCTCCCTCCACAATCGCGACCACTCCCCACACCCCATGTCGCGTGACCTGACCTAGCAGTCTGTCGCCTGATACTGCTCTTCGTACATGTGGATACCTTGGTGGCATTGTATCGGTGGTGCTTGGAGGAACCATTCGAGGGACGCAAGGAGCCGTTCAAGGGATCCATGAAGAGTTGTTTACAGGACTTTGTCGTTCGTGGGAGATCGGCTGAACAACTACCCGCGTCACCAAGTCTATGCTACTTGTGAGCTGTGTTGGGATTTCCCTGAAGTGGAGAGGATGATGGAGTATAGTAGTGATAAGTACCCCCCCCCCCGATACAATCCATAGATTCATCAAAACAAGCAAACAACGCAACGAAAACATAATCTGTCAAAAACAGAACAGTCTGTAATGATTTGAACAATTTCCATACTTATGTAGCTCCAAAAATTCTAAAAACTTAGGACAACTTGGGAAATTTATATATCAATAATGTGTAAAAAAATCAGAACTTTATCATGCTCCAGTAAATTTTAACAATTCTGCTACTGGGCAAAAGTTTCTGTTTTTTCACAGAATCAAAGCAACTATCATCCAAATCATCCCAAAGGCTTTACTTGGCACAGACACTAATTTAAACAAAAAAACACAATCATAGCAGTTGCATAATTGTGTGCACACCAAAAAAATGAGAAATAACTAGATAAAAATGAGATAACTATTGGGTTGCCTCCCAACAAGCGCTATTGTTTTATGCCCCTAGCTAGGCATAATGCATAGTTTCAAGTGTTGCCATCTTTAGTTTCAATGGCCCTAGCAACTCCTATTTCACTCTCTTTTCAGTTATCAATAATATGAACTAGATGATCAAGCTTGGTGCTAAGGGTTTTTATTTCTTTCAAAACATCAAATTTCTATTTTGTGACACCATGTTATTATTTGTGTTTTGAAATCTTCTATTTTTATGTTTTCCATACAACTCCTTTGTGCACCAGCCTAAAGCCTCAATAATATTTATAGAAAGGAGTTGTATGGAAGGGAGGGGCTAGACGCCATGGTTTATGACGTCTACCCCTGGGCCAGACACCGGTGTGTGTGGCGTCTACGTAAATGTCGGGATCCGTGGGATTTAGCCCTGGAGTACTAGAAGAACTCATCTTTGCGTTCCAAACCAACTTTGGGGAGGCCCCCTCTCAAGTTATGACCCCATGGCTCAACGTGTAAATTGAGGGGCAAGGCTAGCCCCTAGAACACAAGTTCTGGAGTCTCCTCTAGTACATCTAGCCCTAGTTTTGGTTGGTCCTAGTTGACTAATTAGAGCTTGGCCTAGTCTCTAATCCTCATAGTTAGAAGCCTAGTGTGGTTCTAATCTCCTCCCTCTAGTTCTCTGGCAATGATTAGCTCTGGACGGTGAAGCACTTCTAGATTGTTAAGACCATACGCTTGCAACCAAGTAGAGAGGTTGTGCTTTCGGTCTTCCATTCGAGGGATCGTTCAAGGGCGGTCCGCGGGATCATCATGAACGGTTTGAGGGACTTCAAGTACGATCTACACTGACTAGTTCTTCTTTCGCCGCTACTCCGGAGTCGGTCATGGTCGTGATCCAAACCCTATATGTATATTCATATTGTTCATGGGTGATCATAGGGCGATTTTTTTTGTTTTCTACTACTTTTCCCAACACACTTGACCTTTTTAGGCCTATTGTAATTAAATTAATTATACCGTTTTCTAGAGAATATTATATATAATTTAACATCACTAAAAACATTTTTCAACTATATATTATTTATCGGGGTAATATCAGGTATTGCGCGATAAACACTGAAACCCTTCCGATGACCCCGAAACGCTTCCCGGTCCTCTCAGAACTATTTTGGATATTAATGAAACAATTCCACAAATAAATCCTCCATACTATTGTCCTACTAACACTTCACAGATCATGATTACCTTAAGCTTGTGACCCTATAGGTTTAGTAAATCATAGAAATGAACGAAACCCCTTCGTTCAATGACCGACAGCAGCAGAACCGTGGACCTCCATATCGATCCCTATGATTACACAAATGACATTTGAGTGAACCTTTGGTTATTATGTGATGTTCCCTTTGCTTCATGATACTTTACAAAACCTTGGATGCATTGGTGTCCTCCTAAGTCATGCACATGCTCACTATATCGTTGATCGCGTTGCCGGTGTTGTTCTTCTTTCTCGTTAAAGTGTTCAGGTATCCCCTTGACATAGTCACCTACGTCTGGCTAGATGATGATGGATGCAATAACACTAAGAGGGCCCTAAGAATATCTCTCCATCATTGGAGGAGCAAATACCACTCTCGAGCTATCTAGTACATGTCAAACTTTCCGATGAACATGTAAGTTGTCGTTATGATCACCTGGTTATAGATGACGTTTGAGCAACCCCAAAGTCCACCGTATGGTAGGAAGTGACTATGATACTCTCGTGATCTGAGGAACTAAAACACATGCTAACACTATGTGTTCTAACAATTAATTTCAGACGATATTATCTCAAACTATAACAAAAAAGATTGGGTTGATTCAATATGATCATTCTTCTAACCGCATACTCTCAATGTTGTTTCTGGACTATCCTTACACTTAACTGTACCTTGAGATCCGGAAAACATGATCACCACCAACACTTGATCAAGTCTTAGAGGCAAGACTAGGAACCTATTCTTTACCATTTATCATTCCACATGTGCATATTAGTTTTCCATTGAATCACATATTCTAGGATCAGAGCAGTTATAGCATGAAATATAAACTCTTAATTATGAAAATGGAAATAAAATAATACAATATTATTTCCACTAGGGTATATTTCCAAGACCTGCATCATCTCAATTAACTTTGATCTAGTAAAAGAGAAACTTTGGAATTATTCTTTCCACACTTTTTGTTGATTATCATGGGTTCGCTGTGTTAATGAATTTAAGAGTTGGCACTAATGAAAGTATAAACCCTATACCTTGTTTCCAAGCATTGAGACACATTTTACTCACTTTTACTATTGTTTATCTTGGTGCCCTATTTTAGTCCAAAAGTAAAAATATTGTCACCATCCAAACTATCAGTTATCACCCAAATTATCAATCTCTTCACCGAATTTAGTGCATCTATACAATTAACAATTGTATTGGATGTGTTGTGACACAAGAGACAACTTGTATTTGATTGCAGGGTTGTTTGAGAGAACACTTTCAACCTACCTTAGGTTATCCATTTGAGGGAAAATTGATACTTCCCTAGAATCCTCTCTCGTTGGAGGGCCAACAGTCTACAGGAATACAAGTGCATAATAGACATTAGCTATGTAGTTATTGTTGCAGGAGCTTGTGGTGCAGAGGATTCGACATGTAATGTAGGAGAATTGATCTGCACAAGAGATGCCGTGCCATTAGTGTTGTGGGATAGAGAGGTGGATCCATGTGGCAGGGGGCATCCACAAAGGCGAGCCGATTGGTACCGGGGTTCTAATTGGCGCACAAGATTCAGCCAGGCCCCCTACATATTATCCTTCATGGGAACTGCATCCCACGAGCTAAGGAGGAGTTGTGGGGCAGATCAGGCATGCATGTCATTCAAAGTGGTGTGAAGCCGCCCACATTTGCTTGGGCATCTAGACTAGAGATAGAACACCCCAGTTGTCGCGTTTTGTTGGTGGATTAGTGTCGGTGCTGGTTAGTGCCTAGTATCACACGAGGGCTACTGCTTCCATCTGGGTGCGCCGACTGGAGCGGAATTGGCTATAGTTTTCTGTATGTTGGATCCTAAGGTGGATTCGCCTCATATTTCTCCACCAGCTATGTTCCGTGCTAAGGGACACATAAAATATCCTCGTTTTCTCTGTTATTTGCATTATTTTCTCAAATGTTTGGACCTGTACTGTCACCATAATTGATGGAAATATTCCCTAGAGGCAATAATAAAATGGTTAATTTTATATTTCCTTAATCATGGTAAAGGTTTATTATTCATGCTAGAATTGCATTGACCGGAACTTAAATACATGTGTGGATACATAAACAAATATTGTGTATCTAGTGAGTCTCTACTAGACTAGCTCGTTGATCAAAGATGGTTAAGGTTTCCTAACCATATACATGAGTTGTCATTTGATAATGGGATCACATCATTAGGAGAATGATGTGATGGACAAGACCCATCCATTAGCTTAGCATAGGATCATTCAGTTTATTGCTATTGCTTTCTTAATGTCAAATACATGTTCTTCGACCAAGAGATCATGCAACTCCCGGATACCGAAGGAATACCTTGTGTGCTATCAAACGTCACAACGTAACTGGGTGATCATAAAGATGCTCTACAGGTATCTCTGAAGGTGTCTGTTGAGTTGGTGTGAATCGAGATTGGGATTTCTCACTCCATGTATCGGAGAGGTATCTTTGGACCATCTCGATAATACACATCACAAGAAGCTTGCAAGAAAAGTGACTAAGGAGTTAGTTGCAAGATGATGTATTACGGAACGAGTAAAGAGACTTGCTAGTAACGAGATTGAACTAGGTATAGAGATACCAACGATCGAATATCGGGCAAGTAACATACTGACAGACAAAGGGAATTACATATGTTGTCATAAAGGTTCAACCTATAAAAGATCTTCGTGCAATATGTAGGAATCAATATGGGCATCCAGGTCCCACTATTGGTTATTGACCGAAGATGTAACATCCCAATTTTCAATTTGGATGTTATACATAGATCAACATATGCATATCATATTTATTCTTGCATTTTGCTATGATCCTAGAAATCTTAAGCAACTCAAGGACCCAAGGAGAGAGTTAGAGGTTTCACAAAATTCATATTTGAAATTATTTTCAGATTTGAAGAAAGGATCAATTTGATTTTATTATTTTCTCTCCAATTATTTCCAATATTAAAAATAAATGAGAGAGGATAATATGACTTCTTCAACCTAAGAGAAATATTGGAGAAAGAATTTTAAAATCAAATTAATTATTTTATTGGTATTTTATTTGCTATTTTATTTGAATTAGAAAAATATTGCATTTTTAAAAATTGTATTTTAGTCCAGAAAAATGTTCATCTTGTCCTAAATATTAGGTTTGGACGGTGAAAATTGTTTCTGGAATTTTTAGATTTTTTTATAATTATTTAGAGTTTTATTTCTCTTCGGTGAAATTATTTAAAAAAATCGGACCGACTAGGCCGAAGCCCAGCCGGCACAGCGTCGGGCCACCGCCTCCCGCCGCCGCCAGCGTGCGAGTGCCGGACTCCCGCCGGACTCTGGGTCGGTCTCGGCTTCCGCGCCCCCTCGCGCAAGCCACACCCCCCCTCCGAGGCCCTTTAAATACCCCGCCGCCCCGCCGCCTCTCCCCATCAACCCGCACTCGCCGCCGCCCCAACCCGCAGCCGCCGCCCCGCCCGCCACCGCCGCCGTCTTCCGCTGTTGACCGCCGCCGGTTTTTCCAATGAACCTGTATAACCCGAACCATCCCAGTTTTTTAGGTTTTCTCAGTTCTTTTAGATTAGATCGTTTTTTTTTTGGATTTTCCTATTTAACAAACGTTCGTTCGTTCGTTTTAATGAACGATTTTCGTTGGATTAGTTCTATTAGCGAATGTTCGCACCGTAGTTTTTTTCTTTTTAGTTTATTTTCGGCCAGGGGCCTATCCGTGAATAGTTTTATGGCGATTTAGCCCCTGATCTTAAAACTAGTGTAAATTTTTACTCGTTTATCCAAATTAGATGAAACCAGCGCCTAAATTTTCGTATCGTTATGTTCTTTCTAGTTAACCAACTTGAAAATGATTTTGGTATTGTAAAATTTGAGTTTAGTTCAGATTAGTAAAATGATCTTATTTCGTTCGTATTTTGAGTTTCGTTTCTCCATTTGAGTTGTTTCTTTTTGCAAATCATAGCTAATCACATGTACCTACTGTTAAAATCTAATCAACATGTTAATAATGCTGTTAGGTTTTACTTTTGTTAGTTTAAGCCGCTTGCTTGTTTCGTGTTTGATTTGGATCTTTTCTCGGTTTTTCCGTTGTTTTGTTTGAGTGATTGCTTATGTATGCTACTGTTTGTCTATGCAGATTACCCGGAGTGCGAAGCTTGTTACTATGAATCTCTAGAGTTTGTAGATCGTAAGCAAGGCAAGTTACACTTTGATCATACTCTTTTATACCCAATTTTTACTATGCATTAGTTTTGCACCTCAAATATTTGCATGAGTAGGATTGGGAAGCATGTGGTTAGGTTTAGTGTTTGAGGTAGGAACCTAATACCTTTTGATCACCCTAGGAATATACGTTATGCTTATTTATTGCTTAGCCATGATCGTAGACGGGGATTGGATCGTTATTCACACATGGAAGTTTGACAGTTATTTAATCATGGATAACATTAAGGTGGCAACTATAATATACATCTGGGTGGATTGGTTGAAGCACCTGGGGAACCTAGTGTTGCCTATTTTAGGAAATCCGGAGTACCCGTGTGAATTTTCCTACGGTTTGCCACCTAGGCTCAAAGGGATCATAAGATTATTCATGCTAGAAACTTCCGTGTGCAGCCACAAGCCATTATGGGCTCTAGCATAGTTGAGTAAGTTGTGTGAGCTCTTGAAGAGGTGGACTAGCAGATGTAGGGGAAAGTAGGTGTACCGGTCCGCCTGAAGTAGAGAGTTAATGCTTCAGAAAGACTATGTCTCGATCATCTAATCATGGATGCGGTCGAGTCTTGTGGGGAAAAGTGCGCAAACCTCTGGAGAGTGTAGAAACTAATCATGGTTAGCCGTGTCCCCAGTTATGGACATCTTGAGTATCTGGTATTTGAATAATTGATGTTGATCTCATCACTCTTTAATTAATTTGAATTGGGTTAATGATGATATGTTTAATTGGGATTTGAGTTGGGGTTACCTTCTCAAATATTGGGCAACTTGGGAGTAGTTAAATAAATTTATTCCTTTGTTGTAGGGAAAAACTAGCTTTATGCAAAATCATAAACTTACAGCCTCCACCAGCCAAATATTGCATGTAGAGATAGTTCTTGCATTTCATTTGCTTTACAGTGTAACTCTGCCAGCATATTCAATGTGCTGACCTACATGGCTACAACGTCTCATGTTGCAGACTACTCAGACGATGAATAAG
This sequence comes from Triticum dicoccoides, assembly GCF_002162155.2. Classification (NCBI taxonomy): domain Eukaryota; kingdom Viridiplantae; phylum Streptophyta; class Magnoliopsida; order Poales; family Poaceae; genus Triticum; species Triticum dicoccoides. The sequence goes on from NC_041389.1 coordinate 241,395,778, forward strand.
GTGCGATAGGTCGTTGTTTTGCACTCAGCTATGCCGTTGGAGTTGATGGACTCATTTACCTTTGAAGCTTCCGCAGTTATTTAGTTTAGATGGCCTTCAAACATTATATTTTTGTGTAATCATACTCTTTAAGAGGACTCGATGTAATAAGTGTGTGGTTGAACTCTGTTATAATTCCTCGAGTACTGTGTGTCAGCATTACCGATCCATGGATGACACTGATGCACAGAGGCTTGACCGTTTGAGGTCAGGTCGCTACAAGAGGTATCACATCACACGCTGATTGTAGGACGCAACCACTAGAATAAGCCACAAGATTTCTCTTCTCTACTCATTTCTAATTCTCCTCTATTTCTACTCTATAGATGGTGGATCCCAGGAACAAGTTCACTCAGCCGGACGACGACACCCCTTTCGGACGACACTTGAAGGAAGTCACTATGTATTTGAACATTAGACTACCAAGCTTCATGGGGACTTTCTCTACATCTGTACCAGAAGAGGAGCGCTGGAAGATCAAAGTCTGAGTACCTGGGAGGACATTTGCACCAACAATGGAGCCTATTGATTTCTAGCTGGGTGCACCAAGCTGGAGTATAGGAAAGAGCATGGCAGCCCATATCACTTTTGGACGCATATGTGAAGTGTATCACAAGGAGTTGGAGAACACCATTTATCAGATATGTGGCCGCCGAGATGAAGAATGGGAGATGATTCATACCAGGAGGGATGGATCAATTGCAGCCTACATTCAAGAGATGGGAGATCATATTCGTCGACAAGAGAATCAACAAATTATCCACATGAAGAAGATCAAGAAGCCGATGAGAAACAATGAGCTGGAAGAGGAACTCAAGTCTACCCGCGATGGATATGAGGAAGAGATTGTCGTACTACTGGAGAAGCATGAAGACCTGAAGAGGAAGCTAGGACTAGCAGTGGAGAATCACAAGCAAGAACCAGCCAAGGAGATCCGTTCGGAGGACTACATCATCATGGATGACACCGACACAGATAGTGATGCAAATGATGATAGCGATGACAACTACATTGACGAAGCTGGAGCAGATATTATGGACTCTTCCTCTGATGAAAATTTCTAGATGACCACCATGTAACTAGTAGTATTCCTCCAAGTAGTTAGCAACGATCGAGTTTGTAATCATAGGTTAGATCGTTTGTGTGAATCTTGTGTACTATTGAATGAAGTGAATTGATCGTGTTTGTCTCATGAGCATATGGGTAGTGAATCTCTCTTAGACCTTATTCTTTTCTTTTTTCACCCCTTCTCACCCATCAGATGCCTCCAAGACGTGACAATGGATTTGCTTTCCCACCGGAGCTCACTCAGTTGATCCAGCAGCAGAATGCCTTAATGCAGATACTAGTTCAGAACCAAAACCAAGGCAACAACAACAACAACCCACCACCACCAGCCCCTGTTGATCACCTAGCCCGCTTTCTAAGGTTGAATCTGTCGGTGTTCTCTAGTAGTACCGAGCCAATTGTTGCAGATGATTGGCTCCGCAAGATTGGGAGAGAGCTGACCACTGAAGGATGCACAGATGCGGAGAGAGTTCACTTTTCCGCACATCAGCTTGATGGACCCACAGCATCTTGGTGGGAGAATTTCACCACCACTTACCCCATTGATACAGTGACATGGGATCAGTTTCAGTAGGCTTTTCGCACTGCCCATGTTTTAGCAGGAGCTATGAGCATGAAGAAACGCGAGTTTTGCAACTTGCGCCAAGGAGGGCGTACAGTGGGCCAGTATGTGGATGAGTTTAGCATGTTAGCATGTTATGCCCTAGATGATGTAGTTACAGATGCCGCTAAGCAGGAGAAGTTTCTGGAAGGACTCAATGATGAGCTGAGCATGCAGTTAATGGTGGCAACTTTCAATAACTACCAGGAGTTGGTAAACAGGGCCCTCGTGATTGAAGGCAAGCAGCAACAGATTGATAATCGCAAGAGGAAGTATGGACAGGGAAGGTACACTTCTAGAGCTCAGCAGAAGCCCCGCTATTCCCCGTGCTCGGGAGGACATAACCACAACCATGGAGGCCATAACCATGGAGGACATACGCACAATGGAGCAAGCTCGCACAACCATAGTGGCCCCAAGAATGGCAATGGGAATGGAGAAAGCAGCAGCCAGAACCGTTCCAACCCCGCAACACCAGCCAAGAGGGATCTGAGCCACATCACTTGTTTCAAGTGCTAGAAGACCGAACATTATGCCACTGAATGTCCTGAAGCAAAGAATGGAAATGGCAATGGAGTTTCCGGGAAGAAGCCCAACCCCTTCACCAAAGGTCAGGTGAACTACGTCAGTGTGGAGGAGATTGAGGATCAACCCGACACAGAGTCGGTAAGTTTTTGATTAATGCATTTACCGCACTTGTTCTTTTCGATACTGGTGCATCACATTCTTACATATCAAGGGGATTTGTGGATAACTATAACCTGCCAACCGTAGCCCTTAAGTCACCTACGTTAGTAAGTTCCCAGGAGTGAAGTATATGGCTAGTAGGGGATGCTATCAGTTGCCACTAACCATAGGTAGACATGTTTTCCCCACCATCCTAATTGTTCTGGAGTCGCAAGGATTGGATGTGATACTAGGCATGGATTGGCTATCCGAGTTTGAAGGGAACATTGATTGTGCCAGTAAATCAATTCTTCTCACCACCCCAGAAGGAAAGAGGATCAAGTATGTATCCCGGCATGCGCCGAGGAGAACTCGGGTGAATTCCTTATCAGGAGTTGTATAGGAGGAAGTACCAGTGGTGAAGGATTATCCCGACGTATTTCCGGAAGAATTACCAGGCATCCCACCGGGTCGAGACATTGAGTTTTTGATTGAGCTATTGCCAGGCACCGGACCAATATCAAAGAGACCGTATCCGACGCCCGCAAAGGATCTGGAGGAAATTAAGAAGAAGATTAAGGAGTTACTGGAGAAAGGTTATATTCGACCAAGTTCATCACCTTGGGGAGCCCTAGTGCTTCTAGTGGAGAAGAAGGATGGATCTTTCAGGATGGTTGTTTATTATCGTGCGCTGAATGAAGTGACGATCAAGAACAAATACCCTCTACCGATGATCAATGATTTGTTTGACCAGTTGCAAGGAGCTAAAGTTTTCTCCAAGATCGATCTTCGATCAGGTTATCACCATTTGAAGATCCGAGAGCAAGATATACCTAAGACAGCTTTTACCACAAGGTATGGGCTATATGAGTATACAGTTATGTCATTTGGCTTGACTAATGCCCCCGCCTATTTCATGAATATGATGAACAAGGTGTTTATGGAGTTTCTGGATAAGTTCGACGTGGTGTTCATTTATGATATATTGGTTTACTCAAAGAATGAAGAAGAGCATAAGGAGCATTTACGTTTGGTTCTTGAGAAGCTCACAGAACATCAGTTGTATGCCAAGTTCAGCAAATGTGAGTTTTGGTTAAAGGAAGTTGGATTTCTCAGACATGTTATATCCGGAGAAGGAATAGCAGTAGACCCTACTAAGGTTGCTTCTGTCACTAAGTGGTTGGCACCCACACCAGTTGGAGAGATCAGGAGTTTTCCTGGACTCGCAGGTTATTACCGGAGGTTTATCGAATTTTTTTCCAAGATTGCAAAGCCCATGACGGAGTTATTGAAGAAGGACACCAAGTTTAAATGGACTGAGGATTGTGAGGCCAATTTCCAGGAGTTGAAGAAATGTTTGGTTACAGCCCTAGTGCTGATTCTTCCAGACCAACGTAAGGATTACCAAGTATATTGCAACGCTTCACGTCGAGGACTTGGAGGTGTGCTTATGCAGGAAGGAAGAGTTGTTTCATGTGCCTCACGACAGCTTCGACCTCAAGAATTGAATTATGCTACGCATGATTTGGAGTTAGCAGTTGTAGTGCATGCGCTGAAGACATGGAGACACTTTCTCGTCGGAAACCATTGTGATGTATACACGGATCATAAAAGTTTGAAATACATCTTTACGCAGAAGGAATTGAACCTCAGGCAAAGGAGATGGTTGGAACTCATAAAGGATTATGATATGAAATTGCACTATCATCCCGGAAAGGCCAATGCCGTAGCAGATGCATTGAGCCGCAAGATACATGTTAACACCCTAATAACCGGAGGATTACCAAAGGCGTTAGCAGACGATCTTCGAGAGCTATGTTTGGAGATAGTTCCGAGAGGTTATGTTGCAGCTTTGGAAATTCAGTCCACTTTGATGGGTAAGATCAGAGAAGCCCAGAAGTCTGACAAGGAGATTGCCGAGATAAAGAAAAGGATGAGCAAATGGAAGGATAAAGGATTTCGTGAGGATGAGCACGACACTTTATGGTTTGAGGATCCCATTTATGTGCCTAATGACCCCTAGATCAGGAAGTTGATTCTGCAGGAGGCCCACGATTCACCATACTCGATTCACCCACGCAACACTAAGATGTAGCAGTATGTGATGTATGTCAAAGAGTCAAGGTAGAGCATTAGAAGCCAACTGGATTGCTACAGCCATTGTCGATACCCGAATGGAAGTGGGATAAACTTGGCATTTGTTTTATCACTGGATTACCCAGGACTCGTTCAGGCTATGACTCTATCTGGGTTGTAGTCGATCGTTTGACGAAAGTAGCTCATTTCATCCCGGTGAAGACAACTTATCCGAGTGCTAAGTTAGCAAAGATATACATGACAAGGATCGTATGCCTGTATGGAGTTCCGAGGACCATTGTATCAGATAGAGGAACCTAGTTCACTTCAAAGTTTTGGAACCAGTTGCATGAAACTTTGGGTATCAGGCCGGAGTTCAGTACAGCCTTTCATCCACAGACAGATGGACAGACCGAGAGAGTCAATCAGATTCTGGAGGACATGTTGAGAGCTTGTGCGCTAGATTATGGATCTAGTTGGGATGACAATTTGCCATACGCAGAGTTCTCTTATAACAACAGTTATCAAACCAGTTTGAAGATGGGCCCTTTCAAAGCCTTGTACGGAAGGAGGTGCAGGACACTGTTATCATGGGATGAAGTTGGAGATCAACACTTGTTCGGACCAGACTTAATCAAAGACTCGGAAGAGAAGGTTAAGTTGATTCGTGACAGACTCAAGGTAGCCCAGTCCAGGCAGAAGAGTTATGCGGATACTAAACGCAAGGATATAGTATACAAATTCGGAGACAGAGTATGTCTTCGTGTGTCCCCACTTCGAGGAGTTAAACGCTTTGGAGTCAAGGGAAAGCTAGCACCACGTTTTGTGGGACCATATAGAGTTTTGGAATGCATGGGAGAAGTTGCATACAAGCTGGAATTGCCAGAAGGATTGTCAGGAGTTCATGATGTGTTTCATGTTTCCCAGTTGAAGAAGTGCAACGCAGAGATGGCCGATATTCCTCTAAGAGATACAGTGCCACTGGAAGAATTTCAGTTAGATAGTGATTTAACCTATGAAGAGAAGCCAGTCAAGATTCTCGAGTTTTCCAGTCGAGCTACTCGCAGCAAGGTTATCAAGTTTTGCAGAGTTCAGTGGAGCCACCATACCGAGGAGGAAGCCACATGGAGGCGAGAAGAAGATTTCCGCAAGGACCACCCAAACCTCTTTGCTGACCAACCCGAATCTCAAGGGCGAGATTCATCTTAAGGGGGGTAGGTTTGTAACATCCCAATTTTCAATTTGGATGTTATACATAGATCATCATATGCATATCATATTTATTCTTGCATTTTGTTGTGATCCTAGAAATCTTAAGCAACTCAAGGACCCAAGGAGAGAGTTGGAGGTATCACAAAATTCATATTTGAAATTATTTTCAAATTTGAAGAAAGGATCAATTTGATTTTTTTATTTTCTCTGCAATTATTTCCAATATTAAAAATAAATGAGACAAGATAATATGACTTCTTCAACCTAAGAGAAATATTGGAGAAAGAATTTTAAAATCAAATTAATTATTTTATTGGTATTTTATTTGCTATTTTATTTTAATTAGAAAAATATTGCATTTTTTAAAATTACATTTTAGGACGGAAAAGTGTTCATCTTGTCCTAAATATTAGGTTTGGACGGCAAAAATTGTTTCTGGAATTTTCAGAATTTTTATATAATTATTTAGGATATTTTTTCTCTTCGGTGGAATTATTTTAAAAAAAAAGTTTTGGACCGACTGGGCCGAAGGCCAGCCAGCCCAGCATCGCGCCACCGCCTCCCGCCGCCACCAACGTGCGAGCGTCGGACTCCCGCCGGAGTCCGGGTCGGTCTCGGCTTCCGCGCCCCCTCGCGTAAGCCGCACCCCTCCCCCCAGGCCCTTTAAATACCGCGCCGCCTCTCCCCCTCAACCCGCAGCCGCCGCTGCCACGTAGCCGCCCCAAACCATCCCGGTTTTTTTAGGTTTTCTCGGTTCTTTTAGATTAGATCTGTTTTTTTGGGGTTTCATATTTAACGAACGTTCGTTCGTTCGTTTTAACGAACGGTTTTCATCGGATTAGTTCTGTAAACGAACTTCGCACCGTAGTCTCTTTCTTTTTCGTTTATTTTCGGTCAGGGACCTATCCACGAATAGTTTTATCGCAATTTAGCCCCCGATCTTAAAACTAGCATAACTTTTTACTCGTTTATCCAAATTAGATGAAACCAGCGCCTAAATCTTCGTATCATTCTGTTCTTTCTAGTTAACCAACTTGAACACGATTTTGATACGGTAAAATTTGAGTTTAGGTCAGATTAGTAAACGATCTTGTTTCGTTCGTATTTTGAGTTTTGTTTCGCCGTTTGAGTTGTTTCTTTTTGCAAATCGTAGCTAATCACATGTACCTACTGTTAAGATCTAATCCACATGTTAATAATGTTGTTAGGTTTTACTTTTTTAGTTTAAGCTGCTTTCTTGTTTCGTGTTTGATTTGGATCTTTTCTCGGTTTTTCCGTTGTTTCGTTTGAGTGATTGCTTATGTATGCTACTGCTTGTCTATGCTACATTACCCGGAGTGCGAAGTTTGTTACTACGAATTCCTAGAGTTTGCAGATCATCAGCAAGGAAAGTTACACTTTGATCATACTCTTTTATACCCAATTTTTACTATGCATTAGTTTTGCCCCTCAAATATTTGCATGAGTAGGTTTGGGAAGCATGTGGTTTGGTTGTAGTGTTTGAGGTAGAAACCTAATACCTTTTTATCACCCCGGGAATATATGTTATGCTTATTTATTGCTTAGCCATGCTCGTAGACGGGGATTGCATCGTGATTCACACATGGAAGTTTGAGAGTTATTTAATCATGGATAACATTAAGGTGGCAACTATAAGATATATCTTGGTGGATTGGTTGAGGCACCTGGGGAACCCAGTGTTGCCTATTTTAGGAAATCCCGGAGTACCTGTGTGATTTTTCCTACGGTTCGCCACCCAGGCTCAAAGGGATCATAAGATTATTTATGCTAGAAACTTCCGTGTGTAGCTGTGACGCCCGGGTAATCATGCTACAGTAATCCCACGTTAATGATGCCACGTCACCGCGGTTACTGTTGTTAAATCTCGCGTTAATTCGAAACCGCTTCAAAATTCAAATTTAAATTAATGGCAAACAACAAAAGTTTTTAAAGCTTAAAACAAAAATGTTCGGGCGGTGCCATATTTTGCTTAAGTAAATATGGTGTAATAAACACATTTTTATAAAGTGCCTAGATAATTTAAAATGATTTAAAACAGGAAAGAAAATAAATAAAAAGAAAAGAAACTACAAAAACAGAAAACAAAACTAAACTAAAAAGAATAAAAAGGCCCCCTGGCCAACTGGGCTAGACGGCCCAGCTCACCGGCCAGGCCGGCCCACCTGGCCCAGCAGGCCGACCCGCCCCTGCCTTATCCCCACGAGGGGGGGAAACCCTACCCGACACTCCCCCCCACTCCCCACTCTCTCTCCCCCACCCCCGCTGGATCTGGATCGGGAGCCCGATCCCCTTCTCCCTCGCTCGGTGCCTGACGCTATCACCCGTCGTCGCCAGTGGACCGCGCCGGCGCCCGGAGCTCCCCCGCCGGCCTGCTTCCTCCTC
>NC_041389.1:241404575-241412401 GCF_002162155.2 Triticum dicoccoides
CCCCCCTCGACCCACGCTGCCACGGACCCCGCGAACCCCTGTGAGGCCTCGCCCCTCTCCACTCCCCTCTGCTCCCAGCGCTCGCGCCGTCGTCGCGCTCGACCGCGCCCCCTCCCACGCGTCCTGGCCGCCCAGTGCGCGCGCTCGGCCGCTCGGTCGCGCCCGTCTCCGCGCCGACCCGTTGTTCCCTCGTCCCGTCCGCGCTCACCGCGCACTATTGACGCTGCGGGCAGCGCCCGCCATGGCCGCACTCGGCCACCACTGCCGCCTGGCCGCCCCTGTTTGCGTGCGCGCCGTCCACCGCGTCGACCTCCTGCTTCCCCGACGCTGCCCCCTGTTGCTCCGGCCAAGCCACCCCTCGGCCACTGTCGCGGCTCCCGCAGGGTTGCAGTCGTTGCTGCGCCGTCTCCGGCCACCGCCGCTGCCTCCACCGCCCGTCCTCGCCGCTGCCGCCTCAGGCGACCGGCCTGGCCGTGGCCACTGCCCCCCTTGCCTTGGCGACCTGCCGGGTCTGCCGACCCGCGCCCCCCTGGGCATGCGCCCGCTCGGGCGGTGCCATACCCAGCATTCGCTAGCACCCGCTAGCGTCCGAACCCACTAACGCCCCAGGGGCCTATGACAGGCAGGCCCCACCCCAGAACGTATTTAAAAATAAAAATAAAATAAAAATAATTAATTAATTAATTAATTAAAGAAATAATTAACTTAATTAATTTTGATTAATTAAATTAAAACAACTAATTAAACTAATTACACATTAGCTACCTAGTTAACCTGATCAGTTAATTAGTTAATTAAGTAGTCAATGGCAGTGGGGCCCACTCCTAATTAAACCTGATTAGGTTAACTAAAATGTTTAATTAAAATGTGTCACTGACCGGTGGGACCCACGGTCAGGTTGACCAGTCAACCACTGTTGACTGCTGACATCAGCATGACATCATGCTGACGCCATAAATCCATTTTCGAATTAATTTAAATAATTAATTAAATTCCAGAAATTAATGAAATCATTAGAAAATCATATAAAATAATCCGTAACTCGTATGAAAATACTTTCTACACGAAAGTTGCTCAGAACAATGAGACGATTCCAGAAACGTAGCCCGTTCATCCGCCATGCATCCCTAACCTATCGAACCCGCAACTTTCCCCCTCCGGCTCCTCTGCCCGAAAACACGAAACACCGAGAATACTTTCCCGGATGTTTTCCCCCCTTCACCGTTATCACCTACTACCGCGTTAGGGCACACCGAACACCGCGTATTGTCTTGTTACGCTTTGTGATGCTTTGATTACTCTGTTATTTATTGTGTTCCCTCTCCGTTACTTCTTTCCGATAGACCCCGAGACTGCCGGCGACCCCCAGTTCGACTACGGTGTTGACGACCCCTCCTTGCCAGAGCAACCAGGCAAGCCACTCCCCCTTGATCACCAGATATCGCCTATTCTCCTCTATACTGCTTGCATTAGAGTAGTATAGCATGTTACTGTTCGGTTACTCCTATTCTGTTCCATAGCCTGACATTGTTGCTACATCTGTTGATACCTTACCTGCAATCCTAAATACTTAGTGTAGGATGCTAGTTTATCATCATTGGCCCTACATTCTTGTCAGTCTGCCTTGCTATACTATTGGGCCGTGATCACTCGGGAGGTGATCACGGGTATATACTATATATACATACATACTATACAGATGGAGACTAAAGTCGGGTCAGCTCGATGAGTACCCGCAAGTGATTATGATGAGGGGGCTGAAAGGACAGGTGGCTCCATCCTGGTAGAGGTGGGCCTGGGTTCCCGACGGCCCCCGAATGTTACTTTGTGGCGGAGTGACAGGGCAGGTTGAGACCGCCTAGGAGAGAGGTGGGCCTGGCCCTGGTCGGCGTTCGCGGATACTTAACACGCTTAACGAGATCTTGGTATTTGATCTGAGTCTGGCCATTTGGTCTATACGCACTAACCATCTACGTGGGAGTAGTTATGGGTATCCCGGCGTCGTGGTATCAGCCGAAGCACTTCAGACGTCAGCGACGGAGCGGCGCGCGCCGGATTGGACTGGAACGCCTGCTAGGCTAGGTCTGCTTCCGGCCGCCCTCGCAACGTGCAGGTGTGCTATGGGCGATGGGCCCAGACCCCTGTGCGCTTAGGTTTAGACCGGCGTGCTGGCCTCTCTGTTGTGCCTAGGTGGGGCTACGACGTGTTGATCTTCCGAGGCCGGGCATGACCCGGGAAAGTGTGTCCGGCCAAATGGGATCGAGCGTGTTGGGTTATGTGGTGCACCCCTGCAGGGAAGTTAATCTATTCGAATAGCCGTGATCTTCGGTAATAGGATGACTTGGAGTTGTACCTTGACCTTATGACAACTAGAACTGGATACTTAATAAAACACACCCTTCCAAGTTCCACAGACAACCCGGTGATCGCTTTTCCACAGGGCGACGAGGGGAGGATCGCCGGCTAGGATTATGCTATGCGATGCTACTGGAGATGCTACTTGGGGATGCTACTTGGAGGACTTCAATCTACTCTCTTCTATATGCTGCGAGACGGAGGCTGCCAGAAGCGTAGTCTTCGACAGGATTAGCTATCCCCCTCTTATTCTGGCATTCTGCAGTTCAGTCCACTGATATGGCCCTTTACACATATACCCATGCATATGTAGTGTAGCTCCTTGCTTGCGAGTACTTTGGATGAGTACTCACGGTTGCTTTTCTCCCTCCTTTCCCCCTTTCCCTTCTACTTGGTTGTCGCAACCAGATGCTGGAGCCTTGGAGCCAGACGCCACCGTCGACGACGACTACTACACTGGAGGTGCCTACTACTATGTGCAGCCCGCTGACGACGACCAGGAGTAGTTAGGAGGATCCCAGGCAGGAGGCCTGCGCCTCTTTCGATCTGTATCCCAGTTTGTGCTAGCCTTCTTAAGGCAAACTTGTTTAACTTATGTCTGTACTCAGATATTGTTGCTTCCGCTGACTCGTCTATGATCGAGCACTTGTATTCGAGCCCTCGAGGCCCCTGGCTTGTATTATGATGCTTGTATGACTTATTTATGTTTTAGAGTTGTGTTGTGATATCTTCCGTGAGTCCCTCATCTTGATCGTACACATTTGCGTGCATGATTAGTGTACGATTGAATCGGGGGCGTCACAAGTTGGTATGAGAGCCGACTGCCTGTAGGAATCCCCCTTTCCAACTCCTTGGCCGAAGTTGAGTCTAGTCGTTGAAAAACTTTTACTAACATGGCTGTGTGGCTTACGGGCCCACGTCGCCATTGGGTGGTATTAGGATCTTTTACTCCTTGACCTTTACTCTGGGACTCTGATCTCTCCTCTATTCGGGTTAAATGAATTTTACTAAATCAAACATTAGGATATCGTTATCACTTTCACCCGGAGAGCCCCTTATTACTGATGATCGTCTGCTGCACCAGAAGACCCTGAAGATGCTCTCCGCTGTTAACTCGAGAACTTGTGTTCATCGCGTTTGCAATTCCCCTTCCACCGTAAACCCTTATGGATAACTACTTGCAGTTGTTATTCTTACATTCATCCCCAGTTGGTCTTGTTATTACAAGATACCCCGTAACACTCGTCGTTGTTTGATAATCCTTTGAGCTTACTGCCCTGCTGTTCTTTGTCACCTGAATACCCCTACAGTTAATTCTCGCACTTATCGAGTATCCGCTCATCCCCAGTTGATTCTTGTATTTCACAAAAGTCTTCGAAATACCATTTGATATTCCGTAAATCCTCAGCAATCTATTGCTCTGGAATTTCTTGTTTGCTTTCATTATGATTAATCCCATAAGTATAGTAATCATATTGGCATCCTTTATCACCATCACTTTTGAGTCCGTTGATTCAATACGTTGTGAATGTTCACAATCATCAGTCGAGTCCTAAGATTATCTTTCCGGCTCAGACGTCATTTTGATACTGAGCTGGTTCTCGACCAAACTATCTGTCGTCGATTGTGCCTCTGGTATATTCAAGTGATCCATCCTTGATCAGAACATCTGCTTCTGATCCCTTGTTTTGGAAATCATAATTCCTTTGCATTTAAGCTTCGAATTATTCAGATGAATCCATAATCTGTTGCATTTGCATTCTTTCTTCCTCTGATTGGGTATCGATACTCACCTCAGCTCCACTGTGGATCGCCATATCCACTGTTGGATTATTATATCCGACAGTGTCCTTAATAATTAATCACCTTGTGAGTCCTTCTTCGATACAAAATGCCTTTGTTAAATTGTATCCTTTCCTTTGTCAACCATGCTCTACTTTTGAGCTGGTTATATTTACTCTTGAAGCTTATGGTATATGTTCGTAAGAAGCCCCGATGGGATTGAACCAACGCCTTCCCTCATCGGTGTGAACCCGAAAGATTTCACGAGTCATACTTATCTGGTATTGCACCAGGTAAAACTTTCAACAACTAATGCCATTATCGAAACGAGAAGTGAATGTAAGGTTATGCTTTGGAGAAGTGGGAGTCGACCTTGAACTTTGTGTTCATGCCCATGGACCCGAGGTGGAACTTATCATGGAAGCTCCTCGTAGTAATAATAATCCCCTTGTTATAACTTCTTCTCTTATATATGCTTGGTCTTTTGCGACCGTGGTTTTGACCATATTCTTCTTCTTTCCCATTTCTTGGACAAGTTTAAGTGCTTGCCTTCTGCAAATGATTTCACTTGTCCAACCTCTATCCCGCTCTACCCTTGAGTATACCCTCTGGTACCGCGAGAATGTCAGGGAACTACATAACTTCTTATGGGTTCTTCATCAACTGTTATCTCTCACCGATTCCAATTTTCCTGGGTTCTGGGTTGTCGTCCACCGAGAACACCAATAAGTGAATCGATTCCGCACTCCGATTCAATAAATCTAAGTAATTCTGGTTGCTTACGAGTTTAATAATCCTTCAAGTCATTCCTAGCCTTATCGGCTATATCATTATCGTGCAAACTTCTAACTGTGCTACCTGGTCCTTCTTCCCGGAGCACAAAATTTTCGACGATGAGCTAAGCTTACATCGATCTTCCTCGTCATATCAGTTCGCCTTGAACAACAAGCTTGATTTCAAGTTTGTGTCCTACCCATGGTTCCAATAACCTTCCGCTACCTCATTCCTTTGACTTGATGTCGTCGCTGGTTGATTACATCTTCGTGAAATCTCTCGACAAATGTGTCGTGATCATCATCGACCTTATGAGCTCTTTCAGGATATCAATTGAGTTCATGATGAGAAATACCATCCTTTCCCTTGATGATCTGTGTTATCATCGACCACTTTATTGCCTTCCCACCAACACAAGCTTGTTCGTGTTTGGTGTTATACCTTGAGTTCCTTGTTATCCAGTAATTGTTCTTCTTTACCTTGGAACATTAACATCTCTTACGTCCTCAATGTTGTGAGAATTTCACCACCTCTGGAGAATTCTTGATACAAGTGATACTTATCACCAGCACCATTCTTTTCCTGGTCACCGTGTTATTTCTAACCACCGACAAATGGACTGTGATGTGTAATCCCAAAACTTCTAGCAACCCTATTGCTTTGAATTTAATGGTCGGTCGTTCATTCTTAGACTGTTGATTATTGAATCACCATTCCAATGTTGGCCGTGCAACCCAGCCCATATTTCGGGTGCACCTTTCAACCAATGTTTAATTGTGTATGGTTTCCTCGAGCATACATCATTATACCATTTGATCTGACAAATGCTATCTCCTTGTTCACATAATTGTGGAAATCCACCTTTTTGGAAATCTCAAGGATTGTTACTGACTCCATCAGCTACCCCGTCATACTCTCTTTGGTTTAAATGTTGAACTCTTGAGTTGAAACTTGCTTCCATAGTACATTCCCCAATAGTCTTACGATGTCGTCTCGTCAATTTGTCTTGCACCTTTTCTTCTCGGGCATCCTGAGTCTGAGGTATCCTGACACCAATCAGATCTGAATCTCGGTCAGATATGGTGGACGGGACATATTTCCTAGAGTTATAACATTAGCATTTGACCCGATAAGGTGATGTCATGCCTAGCACACCTGACCGGAGGACCTATCGTTATAATTTTCCTTTTAGCAATGCTATCCATTCTTCCGTGAGGAAATTGTTAGACTTATTCTACAAGCTGTTCTTGATGGATCCTTCGAGTATCCAAAGTCTGATCTTTACCCAGTGACCACGTCAACTGCTATCTCGAAGCATGTCTGTGATACTCTGATTTTCAACAAGAACATTTAAAGCCCAATGCTAAATGCTTCTTGATCAATTATCCAAACACCGTTGTATGGGTAATGTCATGAAAATTTCTCTTCCCTTTCCTAAAGGGGTTTTCTATGTTATATCCCGTCATGAATATCATGCTTTGCTTGCCCTTGGGAAGGATATACCCCCTGATATATGTGTCTTAACACATTTTTCTTTCCCTTGTTTTGATTAAATCTGGTAACCACTTTTCCTTTCCATTGGTTTATTTAAACCTTCTTGTGATCTATCTGATATAAGCAGTAATATTTCCCTGCTTATGTAAACACCTCGTGTACAATTCTGTCAGTAAGACCCTGTTACTTTTGTTGATGACATTCCGGCAGCCACCGAGGGACGAGAACTTTGCCTAATGGTCTGCCTCGTTCAACGAGCAGGAGAATGGTTCTCTTCGTCCCTCGCACTTGGTATCGACGTTGTTGCCGACATAACTAACAGACTACCCTCTGACATGCCTTGCTATCGTGACCGTGCGAGATGTCAGCTACCTTCCTACTTTTAACCCACATGGTGGGCCCATAACCCACAGTTCTACAGGATCGAAACCTGACTCTCCTGTACACCCCCTATTTTCAAAGTTATTCCTCGCGCGTGGACTCGTATGTAATTCGCGGACCACCGTCCCAAGGATCTATTTTGGTATCATACGCAATACTTATTCTCGTTGCCCTGAACCCCTTTCACCTTCTGATTAGGCATCGAACGCTTGCCTATTCGTTTGAAACTTCTCATGGTACCTCCTTACTTTGCTCTCGATATTTTCTTAAGATTCAATTCGAGAGTAACTTCCGTCACCTTCCTCGATGTTATCGACCAGATAGTCAACCTTGTAGAGGTCTGTCCCTTTTGAAGCTACCCCTTATCCTTCCCGTAAGTACGATGAAGATCCCCAAGGAAGGACGACAACTTCATCATGATGACCCGAATCAGAGAACTAAAGACATCAATGTAATGGGTCGACCTCTTCGAGAAGAGCAGCCAAAGACGAGAAGATTCGTTAGGATTTCGTAACCAGACCTTTCCCTCTAGTACCCCTCTTAAATCTCGGGACGAGATTTCTTGTAGTGGAGGAGATTTGTGACGCCCGGGTAATCATGCTACAGTAATCCCACGTTAATGATGCCACGTCACCGCGGTTACTGTTGTTAAATCCCGCCTTAATTCGAAACCGCTTCAAAATTCAAATTTAAATTAATGGCAAACAACAAAAGTTTTTAAAGGTTAAAACAAAAATGTTCGGGCGGTGCCATATTTTGCTTAAGTAAATATGGTGTAATAAACACATTTTTATAAAGTGCCTAGATAATTTAAAATGATTTAAAACAGGAAAGAAAATAAATAAAAAGAAAAGAAACTACAAAAACAGAAAACAAAACTAAACTAAAAAGAATAAAAAGGCCCCCTGGCCAACTGGGCTAGACGGCCCAGCTCACCGGCCAGGCCGGCCCACCTGGCCCAGCTGGCCGACCCGCCCCTGCCTTATCCCCACGAGGGGGGGAAACCCTAACCGACACTCCCCCCCCCCCACTCCCCACTC
>NC_041389.1:241412800-241462079 GCF_002162155.2 Triticum dicoccoides
GAACCCCTGTGAGGCCTCGCCCCTCTCCACTCCCCTCTGCTCCCTGCGCTCGCGCCATTGTCGCGCTCGACCGCGCCCCCTCCCACGCGTCCTAGCCCCCCAGTGCGCGCGCTCGGCCGCTCGGTCGCGCCCGTCGCCGCGCCGACCCGTTGTTCCCTCGTCCCGTCCGCGCTCACCGCGCACTACTGACGCTGCGGGCGGCGCCCGCCATGGCCGCACTCGGCCACCACTTCCGCCTGGCCGCCCCTGTTTGCGTGCGCGCCGTCCACCACGTCGACCTCCTGCTTCCCCGACGCTGCCCCCTGTTGCTCCGGCCAAGCCACCCCTCGGCCACTGTCGCGGCTCCCGCAGGGTTGCAGCCGTTGCTGCGCCGTCTCCGGCCACCGCCGCTGCCTCCACCGCCCGTCCTCGCCGCTGCCGCCTCAGGCGACCGGCCTGGCCGTGGCCACTGCCCCCCTTGCCTTGGCGACCTGCCGGGTCTGCCGACCCGCGCCCTCCTGGGCATGCGCCCGCTCGGGCGGTGCCATGCCCAGCATTCGCTAGCACCCGCTAGCGTCCGAACCCACTAACGCCCCAAGGGCCTATGACAGGCAGGCCCCACCCCAGAACGTATTTAAAAATAAAAATAAAATAAAAATAATTAATTAATTGAAGAAATAATTAACTTAATTAAATTTGATTAATTAAATTAAAACAACTAATTAAACTAATTACACATTAGCTACCTAGTTAACCTGATCAGTTAATTAGTTAATTAAGTAGTCAATGGCAGTGGGGCCCACTCCTAATTAAACCTGATTAGGTTAACTAAAATGTTTAATTAAAATATGTCACTGACCGGTGGGACCCACGGTCAGGTTGACCAGTCAACCACTGTTGACTGTTGACGTCAGCATGACATCATGCTGACGCCATAAATCCATTTTCGAATTAATTTAAATAATTAATTAAATTCCAGAAATTAATGAAATCTTTAGAAAATCATATAAAATAATCCGTAACTCGTATGAAAATACTTTCTACACGAAAGTTGCTCAGAACGATGAGACGATTCCAGAAACGTAGCCCGTTCATCCGCCACGCATCCCTAACCTATCGAACCCGCAACTTTCCCCCTCCGGCTCCTCTGCCCGAAAACACGAAACACCGGGAATACTTTCCCGGATGTTTCCCCCCTTCACCGTTATCACCTACTACCGCGTTAGGGCACACCGAACACCGCGTATTGTCTTGTTACGCTTTGTGATGCTTTGATTGCTCTATTATTTATTGTGTTCCCTCTCCGTTACTTCTTTCCGATAGACCCCGAGACTGCCGGCGACCCCCAGTTCGACTACGGTGTTGACGACCCCTCCTTGCCAGAGCAACCAGGAAAGCCCCCCCCCCTTGATCAGCAGATATCGCCTATTCTCCTCTATACTGCTTGCATTAGAGTAGTGTAGCATGGTATTGTTCGGTTACTCCTATTCTGTTGCATAGCCTGACATTGTTGCTACATCTGTTGATACCTTACCTGCAATCCTAAATACTTAGTGTAGGATGCTAGTTTATCATCATTGGCCCTACATTCTTGTCAGTCTGCCTTGCTATACTATTGGGACGTGATCACTCGGGAGGTGATCACGGGTATATACTATATATACATACATACTATACAGATGGAGACTAAAGTCGGGTCAGCTCGATGAGTACCCGCAAGTGATTATGATGAGGGGGCTGAAAGGACAGGTGGCTCCATCCTGGTAGAGGTGGGCCTGGGTTCCCGACGGCCCCCGAATGTTACTTTGTGGCGGAGCGACAGGGCAGGTTGAGACCGCCTAGGAGAGAGGTGGGCCTGGCCCTGGTCGGCGTTCGCGGATACTTAACATGCTTAACGAGATCTTGGTATTTGATCTGAGTCTGGCCATTTGGTCTATACGCACTAACCATCTACGTGGGAGTAGTTATGGGTATCCCGGCGTCGTGGTATCAGCCGAAGCACTTCAGACGTCAGCGACGGAGCGGCGCGCGCCGGATTGGACTGGAACGCCTGCTAGGCTAGGTCTGCTTCCGGCCGCCCTCGCAACGTGGAGGTGTGCTATGGGCGATGGGCCCAGACCCCTGTGCGCTTAGGTTTAGACCGGCGTGCTGGCCTCTCTGTTGTGCCTAGGTGGGGTTGCGACGTGTTGATCTTCCGAGGCCGGGCATGACCCAGGAAAGTGTGTCCGGCCAAATGGGATCGAGCGTGTTGGGTTATGTGGTGCACCCCTGTAGGGAAGTTAATCTATTCGAATAGCCGTGATCTTCGGTAACAGGACGACTTGGAGTTGTACCTTGACCTTATGACAACTAGAACCGGATACTTAATAAAACACACCCTTCCAAGTTCCACAGACAACTCGGTAATCGCTTTTCCACAGGGCGACGAGGGGAGGATCGCCGGGTAGGATTATGCTATGCGATGCTACTGGAGATGCTACTTGGAGATGCTACTTGGAGGACTTCAATCTACTCTCTTCTATATGCTGCGAGACGGAGGCTGCCAGAAGCGTAGTCTTCGACAGGATTAGCTATCCCCCTCTTATTCTGGCATTCTGCAGTTCAGTCCACTGATATGGCCCTTTACACATATACCCATGCATATGTAGTGTAGCTCCTTGCTTGCGAGTACTTTGGATGAGTACTCACGGTTGCTTTTCTCCCTCCTTTCCCCCTTTCCCTTCTACTTGGTTGTCGCAACCAGATGCTGGAGCCTTGGAGCCAGACGCCACCCTCGACGACGACTACTACACTGGAGGTGCCTACTACTACGTGCAGCCCGCTGACGACGACCAGGAGTAGTTAGGAGGATCCCAGGCAGGAGGCCTGCGCCTCTTTCGATCTGTATCCCAGTTTGTGCTAGCCTTCTTAAGGCAAACTTGTTTAACTTATGTCTGTACTCAGATATTGTTGCTTCCGCTGACTCGTCTATGATCGAGCACTTGTATTCGAGCCCTCGAGGCCCCTGGCTTGTATTATGATGCTTGTATGACTTATTTATGTTTTAGAGTTGTGTTGTGATATCTTCCGTGAGTCCCTCATCTTGATCGTACACATTTGCGTGCATGATTAGTGTACGATTGAATCGGGGGCGTCACAGCAGCCACAAGCCATTATGGGCTCTAGCATAGTTGAGTAAGTTGCCTGAGCTCTTGAAGAGGTGGACTAGCAGATGTAGGGGAAAGTAGGTGTACCGGTCCGCCCGGAGTAGAGAGTTAATGCTTCAGAAAGACTATGTCTCGATCATCCGATCATGGATGTGGTCGAGTCTTGTGGGGAAAAGTGCGCAAACCTCTGGAGAGTGTATAAACTAATCATGGTTAGTCGTGTCCCCGGTTTTGGACATCTTGAGTATCTGGTATTTGAATTATTGATATTGATCTCATCACTCTTTAATTAATTTGAATTGGGTTAATGATGATAAGTTTAATTGGGATTTGAGTTGGGGTTACCTTCTCAAATATTGGGCAACTTGGGAGTAGTTAAATCAATTTATTCCTTTGTTGTAGGGAAAAACTAGCTTTATGCAAAATCATAAACTTATAGCCTCCACCAGCCAAATATTGCATGTAGAGACAGTTCTTGCATTTCATTTGCTTTACGGTGTAACTCTGCCAGCATATTCAATGTGCTGACCTACATGGCTGCAACGTCTCATGTTCCAGACTACTCAGACGACGAATAAGGTGCGATAGGTTGTTATTTTGCACTCAGCTATGTCGTTCGAGTTGATGAACTCATTTACCTTTGAAGCTTCTGCAGTTATTTAATTTAGATGGCCTTCAGCCATTATATTTTTGTGTAATCATACTCTTTAAGAAGACTCGATGTAATAAGTGTGTGATTGAACTCGGTTATAGTTCCTCCAGTACTGTGCGTGTCAGCATTTTCGATCCAGGGATGACACTGATGCACAGAGGCTTGACCGTTTGAGGTCGGGTCGCTACAGAAGAGGTGTCTCGGTCATGACTACATAATTCTTGAACCCGCAGGGTCGCACGCTTAACGTTCCTTGACGCTAGAGCAGTATTGGGATATTTGATGAGTGGTAACCAAATGTTGTTCCGAAGTCCCGGATGAGATCCCGGACGTCCTGAGGAGTCTCGGAATGGTCGAGAGGTAAATATTTATATATGGAAAGTATTATTTTGGGTTCCGGAAAAGGTGCAGTTTTTTCGGTATTGTCCCTGGAAGCTTCCAGACGGTTCCAAAGGATTCCGGATGGGTCCGGAAGTCCACAATTGGGTTCACCATGACCCAGGGGATAGCATGGGTTGCGGGGAGGCACCCTGTCCTTATTGGTCTAGGTGCTGAAAGTCCTCAAAAGCCCATGTGGCTAGGGAAGGCAAAAAAGGATGGAGTCCTAGTACGAATAGGATTGGACTTGGAGTCCAAGTCCTCTCCCCCTTAGTTGTGCCCTAGGTCTTGGAGCGGCTGTTTCCCATGCGCCTCCACCTATATATAGAGGGGAGGGGGTGCCCCAAGAGGATACACCAAGACCTTGGAGCCCCTCTCTCTCCCGTTACTCCGTAGTTCCACCTCCTCGTCCCGGTGACGCTTAGCGAAGCGCTGTCGGTGCTCCACCACCACCTTCACCACCACACTGTCGTGTTGGTTATGGTCCCATCTACTTCTCCTATCCCACTTGTTGGATCAAGAAGGAGGAGACATCATCGAGCCGCACTTGTGCCAAACTCAGAGGTATCGTCCGTTCGGCACTAGATCGGTTGGATCGTGATCGGATCACAAAGAGTACGACTACATCAACCGCGTGATAAACGCTTCTGCTTAGTGATCTACAAGGGTATGTAGATGCTCCCCCCTCTCTTAGCTATGCATCTCCATGGATAGTCTTGAGTGTGCGTAGAATTTTTTTTGTTTTCCATGCAACGTTCCCAAACAGTGGCATCATGAGCCAGGTCTATGCGTAGATGATATGCATGAGTAGAACACAAAGGAGTTGTGGGCGGTGATGTTCATACTGCTTAACTAACGTCTTATTTTGATTCAGTAGCATTGTGGGATGAAGTGGACCGGACCAACCTTACATGTCCACGTACATGAGACCGGTTCCACCTACTGACATGCAACTTGTTTTGCATAAAGGTGGCTGGTGGGTGTCTGTTTCTCCTACTTTAGTTGAATCAAATTTGACTACGACCAGTCCTTGAAGAAGGTTAAAACAGCAAACTTGATAATCACTGTTGTGGTTTTTGCATAGTTAAGAACGCTCCTTGCTAGAAGCCTGTAGCAGCCACGTAAAACTTGCAACAACGAAGTAGAGGACATCTAACTTGTTTTTGCAGGGTATGTTGTGATGTGATATGGTCAAGACGTGATGTGATATATGTTGTTGTATGAGATGATCATGTTTTGTAATATCGACAACCGGCAGGAGCCTTAGGGTTGTCTCTTAATTATTATATGAAATGCAAGCGCCATGTAGTTGCTTTACTTTATTGCTATGCGTTAGCAATGGTTGTAGAAGCAATAGTTGGCGAGACGACCCCGACGCAACGGTGGAGATCAAGGTGTCGAACCGGTGACAATGGAGATCATGACGATGCTTTGAAGATGGAGATCAAAAGCACAAGATGATAATGGCCATATCATGTCACATATTTTGATTGCATGTGATGTTTATCCTTTATGCATCTTATTTCACTTAGAATGACGGTAGCATTATAAGATCATCCCTTCACTAAATTTCAAGATAAAAGTGTACTCCCCGAGTATGCACCGTTGCTAAAGTTTGTCGTTTCGAAGCACCTCGTGATGATCGGGTGTGATAGACTCTACGTTCACATACAACGGGTGTAAGCCAGATTTACACACGCGGAATACTTGGGTTAAACATGACGAGCCTAGCATGTACAGACATAGTCTCGGAACACTAGGACCAAAAGGTTGAACATGAGTCATATAGTAGATATGATCAACATGAAGAGGTTCACCATTGATGACTACCCCATCTCACATGATGATCGAACATGGGTTATGATTTGTATAATGTATCACGTAGAAAACTTGAGGGATGTTGATTTAAGTGGGAGTTCATTATTAATTTGATTAATTGAACTAAGATTATCATGAACATAGTCAAAATGTCTTTCAAGATTATGTTGTAGTTTAATAGCTCGTGATGTAGCTTCCACGTTTTTTGATACATTCCTAGAGAAAATGAAGTTGAAAGTTGATGGTAGCAATAATGCGGACTGGGTCCGTGATATGAGGGTTATCCTCATTGCTGCACAGAAGAATTATATCCTTGATGCACCGCTAGGTGACAGACCTGTTGCAGGAGCTGATGCAGACGTTATGAATGTTTGTCAAAGCTCGATCTGATGACTACTTTGATAGTTTAGTGTGCCATACTTTATGGCTTAGAATCGAGGCTCCAAAGAGGTTTTGAACGCCATGGAACATATGAGATGTTCCAAGAGCTGAAATTGGTATTTCAGGCTCATGCCTGTGTTGAGAGGTATGAGACCTCTGACAAGTACTTTGCCTACAAGATGGAGGATAATAGCTCAGGCAGTGAGCATGTGCTTAGAATGTCTGGGTACTACAATCGCTTGAATCAAGTGGAGTTAATCTTCCAGATAAGATAGTGATTGACAAAATTCTCCAGTTACTATCACCAAGCTACTAGAGCTTCGTGATGAACTATAATATGCAAGGGATGACGAAAATGATTCCTAAGCTCTTCGTGAGGTTGAAATCAGCGGAGGTAGAAACCAAGGAGGAGCATCAAGTGTTGATGGTTAAGAAGACCACTAGTTTCAAGAAAAGGGCAAGGGGAAGAAAGGGAACTTCAAGAAGAATGGCAAGCAAGTTGCCGCTCCCGTGAAGAAGCCCAAAGCTGGACCCAATCCTGAAACTGAGTGCTTCTATTGCAAGGGAAATGGTCACTAGAAGCGGAACTGCCCCAATTACTTGGCGGATAAGAAAGATGGCAAAGTAAACAAAGGTATATTTTATATACATGGTATTGATGTGTACCTTACAGGTGCTCATGGTATCCCCTGGGTATTTGATACCGGTTCAGTTGCTAAGATTAGTAACTCGAAACAGGAGTTGCAGAATAAACAGAGACTAGTTAAGGGCGAGGTGACGATGTGTGTTGGAAGTGTTTCCAAGATTGATATGATCACCATCGCACACTCCCTCTACCTTCGGGATTAGTGTTGAGCTTGAATAAATGTTATTTGGTCTTTGCGTTGAGCATGGACAAGATTAGATCGTGTTTATTGCAATACGGTTAGAGAATAATTGTTGTTCTGTTTACATGAATCTCGATCGTAGTGATACATATATTCATAATATTGATGCCAAAAGATGAAAAGTTGATAATGATAGTGCAACAAACTTGGGGTACTACCGTTTCGGTCATATTGGTGTAAAGCACATGAAGAAAC
Source organism: Triticum dicoccoides (assembly GCF_002162155.2). Lineage (NCBI taxonomy): Eukaryota > Viridiplantae > Streptophyta > Magnoliopsida > Poales > Poaceae > Triticum > Triticum dicoccoides. The sequence goes on from NC_041389.1 coordinate 241,420,237, forward strand.
TCCATGTGGATGGAATTTTGGAATCACTTCATTATGAATCATTTGATACTTGCGAACCATGCCTCATGGGCAAGATGACTAAAACTCCGTTCTCCGGAACAACTGAGCGAGCTAATGACTTATTGGAAATAATACATACCGTTGTATGCAGTCCGATGAGTGTTGAGGCACACGGCGGGTATCGTTATTTTCTAACCTTTACAGATGATTTGAGTATATATGTGTATATCTACTTAATGTAGCACAAATCTGAAACCTTTGAATAGTTCAAAGAATTTCAGAGTGAAGCAGAGAATCATCGTAACAAGAAAATAAAGTTTCTATGATCTGATCGTGGAGGTGAATATTTGAGTTACGACTTTGGCCTTCATTTAAAACAATGTGGAATTGTTTCACAACTCACGTCACCTGGAACACCACAGCGTAATGGTGTGTCCGAACATCGTAACCGTACTTTATTAGATATGGTACGTTCTATGATGTCTCTTACCAATTTGCCTTTATCATTTTGGGGTTATGCATTAGAGATAGGTGCATTCACGTTAAATAGGGCACCGACTAAATCCGTTGAGACAACGCCGTATGAACTATGGTTTGGCAAGAAACCTAAAGCTGTCGTTTCTTAATGTTTGGGGATGCGACGCTTATGTCAAAAGACTTCAGCCTGATAAGCTCAAACCCAAATCGGAGAAGTGTGTCTTCATAGGATACCCTAAGGAAACAATTGGGTACATCTTCTACCACAGATCCGAAGGCAAGATCTTTGTTTCCGAGAGTGGGTACTTTCTAGAGAAGGAGATTCTCTCGAAAAAGGTGAGTGGGAGGGAAGTAGAACTTGATGACGTAGTTGTACCTTCTCTCGAATTGGAAAGTAGCTCACCAGGAGCGGCATGGAAAGATATTTCTATGAGTGGACCTGACAGAAGAGGGGTAAAGTTGAGCATATGATTTTTTTAGGGATAAAGATGATAGTGGATGCAAATTAGAGGGGAAAATGGAATTGGCCCCTATATTATCACCTGAAAGCTCCTTTTCGACTCGCATGCAGATGTAGTCCTCCCTGCTGGAGTCGTAACCTGGGTTTTTTTGCTGCTCTGATTATCCAGCAATTTTACCAATTAGAAATATCTTTAAGTTGTGTTTCTTTTCTTTTTCAAAAAGGAACTTGTGCCCTATGTTGGTTTGAAACTCCATAAAAAATCAAGTAATGTGCACTTAAACAAGGGAAGTGACGTGCGTATGATTCTTTTTTTGTACTATGATAATGTGCAATAATACACCGACTTGTCCCACGACAAAGATCACTAACCTTTTTTATGACATCACATATGACTGACCTAATGACCCATCCGTACCAAGCACTGCGTTGAATAACTGATTTAGCATGTGCATAACATTTCTCCCCGAATCATCATTGCTAGTTTGCCATTGTTGGAGTGTTGGACCCTTTTTTAGATGACTGTTGGATGCAGAGGAGTAAAGTTATTTCTTGGAATAGGCCCAAAGAAAAATTCCACACACATGGGCGTCGTCGAATGGTATATCCAATAACCGAGAGCTCCTATTCCGCATTAACTTCGGCGCTTCAGGCACCAGATACACAATATTGTGGTAACTGGCGCCCAAGCCCGATCACACGCCGCTAGCAAATGGGTTGGCCCATATATGGACTGTAGTGGGATTTTGTTCTCGTTTTGGGAAGCTTCTGGCAGGTTCTTAGAAGCTTCCGAGCAGGTTTTCTCTTTATATTTTATGGTTTATCTTGACTAGGTCTCTGACTCGTTTTTTGTTCTTTTTTTCTATTATTATTTTCTATTTTCCTCTTTATTATTTTAAATGTGTGAACACTAAAAATCTAAAAGAAAAAATTGTCAATTTTTCAAAATTTGTGAACCATTTTTTAATTTCACAAAGTTTGTTTCCAGGGTTTTGTGAACGGTTTTGCTCAATTTTTATGAACTTTCATATTTGCCAAAAAAATCAAATTGTGTGAACTTTTTTAAATCAATTCTGACCTTTTTTCCAATTTTCACAAACTATTTTCAAAATTACAAACTATCCTAAACTTTTGCAATCGTTTTAAAAAATCAACCTTTTCAAACTTTTGAACTTTTCCCATTACTGGAATCTTTCCCAAAATTTTGAACATTTTTCGAATTTATCATTTTTCTAGTTTTCAATGGTGAAGTGTCAACCAGTTTTCTGAACTTTTTTTCAGAATTGCCTGGTTGTTCAAATTGGTGCTTCTCTTTTTTTTCACAAATTATGTCAGTACAGTAAGAATAGCAAAGGAGAAAAAATGAAGCTGGCAAATTAGAGTGGGAGAGAAAACTGGGCCGCAGCCCATCAACTAGCCTATTGAGCACCAGTGCCCCTTTTCGGCCGCGAACGTTATTTATCGCATTAAGCGATCGCGTGGGGATGTCTCGCTGAAGGTTGATCCTTCTCGCCCGTCGGGCCAGCCCATTCAGCCGAGCGTAGCAAGTAAAAATACCTAAAAGGGGGGAGGAGGGTCCATCCCTGGTCTCCAGGGACAGCACGTGCGTTGCTAGCCACCACACCCAGTTCCCATACGTAAATATTTGCAAGAGCGTATCCTACTTAAGTTGATTCAAGCCAGTTTTTTCGTTTTCTTTTGTTTCTTTTCTTTTTCTTCTCCATTTTTTCCATTCTTTTCATTCATTTTTGCATTATTTTTTCTTTGTGGCTTTTCATTTTATTTTTCTTTAGTTCATTTTGGTTTTCTTATTTCTTTCGGTTATTATTCTACATTTTTTGTATATGTCAAAAACGATTTTACTAATACATGTCTAGCATTTTTCCAGTATAAATTAACAATTTTGTAATACATAATCAACATTTTTCTATACACACTTTTAAACCTTCTTTTCAAATGCTTGTATAATATTTTCCAAAAACGAGATTAACATTTTTTAATACACGGTCAACATTTTTTCTATACTTATTAAAAATTTCTTTAAACGGTTCATTAATAGTTTTCAAATGAAAAGATTAATACTTTTTGAATAAATGGTCAACATTTTTCCTGTACACATTTAACATTTTCCAAATGCTAAATTAACATTTTTCAAACACTTGTTCAACATTTTCTCTGAATGGTTGATTAATATTTTTTTAAATACTTGTTCAACATTTTTTTCAAATACTTGTTCAACATTTTTCAAGTACTTGTTCAAAAAAATTCAAATACTCCTTTTTCAACATTTTTCAAACACTTGTTCAACATTTTTTAATATTTTTTCAAGAAAACTTCAAGTACTTGTTCAACATTTTTAATACTTTTTCAACATTTTCAAATACTTGTTCAACATTTTTTCAAATTCTTGTTCAATATTTTTTAGTACTTATTCAACATTTTTCAAATACTTGTTCAACATTTTTAATACTTATTCAACATTTTCCAATATTCTAATATATATTTATAATATTTTAAAGTGTAAACAAAAGGAAACAAAAGAAAAAAAAGGAGGCTAGAGCTTCCCGCGTGGAAAAAGGAGGCTAGAGCTTCCTGCGCGGCTGGGCTGCGGCCCATGTCGAGCCCCCCTCCCCCCAACGCGAGAGAGTCGCTCCTGTCTTGCTGAACGCGAGGAATAGGGGTGGCCCTTTCGGCACCTGGAGAGCCGAATAGGAGCGAAAATATGGGCGCAGCGAGGCAGCCTTCTGACTCGCTAAAGTTGCGGGGGTGTATGGGTCTGCACGGAGGAGGGAACTCTCGCGTGAAGGGGAGCCCCAGATGGATTGGCCCAGTCACGGCCACAACCTCTTTTTTCTCTTTCTCATGTTTTCTGTTCTAGTTTTTTTGCTTTATTACCATTATTATTATTTTGTTCATACTTTCAAATATTTTAATTATATACATTACAAAAACACTCAACATAAAAAATTATAAAAATGTTAACCAAGCATTTGAAAAATATTCAATATTAATAGAGAATTTTTTTTATCACCTATACAAAAATTGGATATGAAAAAAATAATATCCATGAAAAAATTGATCATTCATGGAAAAAATCAAGAATTTGAAAAAAAGAATGTAGAACAAGTATGTGAAAATTGTTAATCAAGCATTTGAACGTTACTTGTTTATATAAAACATGTTGACCATGTATTAAAAATATTCATTTTGTATTTGAAAAAAATGTTGAACAAGTATGTGAAAAATTCTAATCAAACATTTTAAATATGTTTAATGTGTACAGAAAAATATTGACCATATATATTAAAAAATAATCTTATATTTTAAAAAATGTTGAAGAAGTATGTGAAAAATGTTAATCAAACATTTGAAAAATGTGAAACATATATAGAAGAAATGTGACCATGTATTAAAAAAATATTGATCTTATATTTGAAAAAAATGTTAATCAAGCATTTGAAAAGTGTTGAACTAGTATGTGAAAAATGGTATTCAAGAATTTAAAAAATATTCAATGTGTATAGAAAAAATGTTGAACATGTGTTAAAGAAATGTTAAACTTGTATTTGAAATTTTTTAATCAAGCATTTGAAAATGTTTAAAAAGTGCGTATAGGACAATTGTCTACCATCTTTTTAAATAATGTTAATCATGTATTTCAGAAATGTTAATCAAGTATTTGAAAAAATTAAAGCTGTGAGTAGAAAAATGTTCACCACGTATTCAATTAAAATTTGTATTTGAACAATGCTAATCAGGCATTTGTAAAAATGTTTAACATGTTTATAAAAACTTGTTGACCATGTATTCAGAAAAAGGTTAAATTTGTATAATGTTAAACGTGTATTAGAAAATATTCTTGACATATACAAAGAAATGTAAAATGAAACCAAAAGAGACAAAAAACAAAGAAATGAAAACGGAAATTGAAACTAATGGAAACAAATAAAAATGGAAAATGAAAAATAAAACCAAAGAAACAGATGCTAAAAAGAATGGAAAACAGTGTAAATGGATAAAGAAACAAAGAATAAAAAATACGCGGAAAACCAAGAAAAAAGAGAAAAACAAAGAATAAATAAGGAAAATAAGTAATAGAAGAAAAACCGATCAAAATAATGAAAAAAAGAAAGAAAAAACTAAAAACCGGAGAAGACATAGAAAAATCAACCCAAAAACAAAAGAAAAGGAAAAAAATCCCAAAGAAAACTAAATAAAAATGAAGCAAAAATAAAGCGAGAGAAAAAAGGTAGAAACAGGGAAATCGGGAAAAATAGTTGAAATCGGGCTCATTTCACGTCATGAGCCACTCGTGCTGCCTGGTTTTGGGAAGATTCAAGTTGCTTCCCAACCCAATTTTTTTGTTTTTTATTTGGTTTTGCTTCCAGGTTTTTCTAATTCTTTCTTTAGTTTCTATTTTTCTTTCTTTTCTGTTTTTTGTTTTTGTACTTCATGAACATTTTCAACATGTGGACTTTGTTTTTCAAATGCATCAACTAGTGCTCCAAGAGAGGATGTATTTGAAGATGTAACACTAGTTCTTGGGCGACATGGCGGCAGCATGGCTGTGGCAGAGCGTCGAGTTCAGATGGGGGCCGGCAGGGGAACTCGAATCGGGCGGCCGAGCTTCAAATTGGTACGAGGAGCGGGGCGGGGCAGCGGCGGAGGTCGAAATGCACGAGCGGTCGAGATTCAAATGTGGCTGGGCGGGCCAGACGAGCTCGAATCGGGCGGCAGCCGAGCTTCAATTGAGGCAGGACGGGGTGACTGTCGGAGGAAAAGCGGGGCGAAGTCTCGTCCTCTGCTAGTGCTGGATGTCGATCACCACGGCGACTAGATGTCGCGCCTGTCGAGCTACATCCTCCGTAGCCAAGTCGAGCAGGCACACCTCGAGGATCCCTTGCGCCGTCGCCATGGGAGGACGAGCACGGGAGTGGCGGCGATGGCCACGGGGTAGGAGGTGGCGGCCTGGTGGCAGGCGTTAGGAGCCGGGGCGGCGAGGAGGTGCCAGATCTGGCCAGAATCGGTCGGCGACGGCGGGGAAAAATGGTGATCATCAGATGGGAACTTTCATGGTGGCGGTTGGGTTGGCGCGTGACTGGCCATTTTGCATCTGGTTTTTCATCTGTAGCGGTTGGAGATGCAAATTTGTATCTCCAAGTGTTGTATTTTACATCACTTGAAGCAGGTGGTAAAATTTATACATCTACATCATTTTTTGGAGCGGCGCTTTTAGGCCTTCCTGATGTAAAGGTAGTTATTTATACATTTACATCATTTATTGGAGATGCTCTAAGGCATCAACGTGAAGATCTCATTCTATTATGTACTCCCTCATCCCAGAAATTTTGTTATTTATCTAGATACAGATGTATCTAGTCACGTTTTAGTGTTATATACATTCGTATCTAGATAAATCTAAGATAAGAATTTAAGGACAGAGATAATACCTTATTAGAGCATGGTTAGTAGTATAGCCAGCTGCTGGCTATATGAACATGCCATGTCATCAGGAGTTAGTATTATTAATTAATCATACAATAGGGTTAGCTATGGGGTTATAATTTCTTCTCACATTCTTTGTATCTCTTTCCTCACATTAAATACTTTTACCAAGGAGCACGTGTAGAGGCTGGCTCTTGCATGAGAGCCTACTCCGCCATTTTTTCTTGTTTCTCTCCTCCACATAGGTAATAATGCCATGTAAGCAGGCTAATGGTCCACTATTGTACTTGCTCTTCTGCGTGGAATACACGGCCAATCTAGTAAAGGCGTTGCGGATGGACCGGTGACCATTCCAAGACTTTTCCACACCTGGGAAGACTTTTCCACACCTGGGATCTGAGGATACGAGTGGTTTAGTTCTATGGTAGATTTTTGTTGGGTTCTTCTTTTCCGGTATAAACTAAGATCCATTAAACCAACTCCAGCATACAACCCCCACAAAGAAAGAAACTACAAGTAGGTCCTTGGGTCGCAAATATTCTTCCACTTCCAATGTGAGCCCATGGCGCGCCGCCACTGGACGAGCTGACCTGACTTTGTCGATGAGCCCATGACCTTAGTCTTCATGACTGCCCGTCCGTGGATCACGGGCTCCCTGCTCCGCGGACCAGCACACCAGAAGAGAAGAGGACGCTAGAGCAAATCTCATAGATCCAAGCAGCCACCAGACATCAGCGGCGCTGCCTAGGACGCACACTACCCGCACAACACTTGTACACCAACCACAAAGCTCGTCACCGACGTTAGATCGGTCGTCGATGAAGCAGGGCTCGAGCCAGGAGCAAAATCCCCAAAAGTTGCCACCGTCGATGCCACGCTGACAACACCAAGGTAGGATGAATCCGCTAATGTGGTCACCTACTACATGTAGGGTCACAAAGCAGGGCTTCCTAGGGCCCCGCGTCAATAGTCATTAGGGTCCTGGGACACAGATGCATTCAGATGCGCTTCAAACCATATTTCACATGGAAGTTAGTCGACCACTCGGGAGGTGACAACTCACTCGGACGATCAACCATACATTCGGTTGCATCCGTCCCACTCGGACAAAGAATGCCAACGGCCAATGTAGGATCTGGAATGTCCGAAGTTGTATAACTTCAGGCGTTACTGGTCATGATGGGTACGGTTACCAATAGTAAATCCTGTAGTAAACATCATAACTCTCTCTTTGTAATGTAGACATAATGGGGATCGATGCACTCTATATAATTCACCCTATAACACAGAGAAGAGGGTTCACAATCCATTCGTAATCATCAAGACACAAGAAAAACAGCTCAAGCAGCTCGCTACATACTGTCTTTACCTCTGAGAGGAGCCCGAACTCATAAATCTCTTATGTAACACTTGCGCCGATGACGACATCAATACCATAGTTACACCCATAACCCCTGCTACTATACATATTGGACCAATTACTAGAGCTCGCGCACGCCAATTAAATTATCAAGTAGTTTCGTTTCTTGGGAATAATTCTAATGTTCACGAGAATATGATGTTGCCTAAAATAGATTGTGTTGATTACTAATGAAGGACCTAGCATGGAAAACAGGGGATGAACACTGGAGCAGGATCAAGCATAGAGATGAAGTCGCGCATGAAGGGAATAAGTATGGCGTTTCTGATGGAGTTTTCAGCACTTTGAAGCCTCCATGATGGCATACAAGGAACTTGGACGAAATATACAAGATGTCATTTCATAAATTTCGTCCATAGCTTATTTTAGGTGTTGTATCACTTTGGTCTTGGGCCTGGCCCATATAATTTCAAAATACTACTTCATAGGCTGGTTTTAGAGTCTGTATTGTGGGGGAAACGACTCAGGGGGTATTTTGGTCCCACCTTGCCAAGGGAGGACGAAATCCCCTATCTTTTGCCCTATCAATACAACCCTTAAGGCGCCGTTTAGACTTGGGATTTGTTTATTTCAAAGTTAGCCATGTAACTTCATGTACTTCTTATTTGTCCAACGACCAGGCCAAGACCGCTTTCGTATCCCCTCTATATCAATACTTCATATATATTTGCAATATTCAAATTTGATTATCATATTATTGCTTGTTCTTTGATTGCATGCAGGAATAGACCTTCGTGGTCAGGCTGATCGTGCTTCCAGTATCGTTGGTAATCTCAGGAGATTGGTTTAGCGATTGCTAAGGCACAACATCATGCATGTTTTTAGTCGGATCTTCAAAGTCATCTCCACAGAATCAATAGTTATCATCTTGTCAAAAGATCAGGACCCTCGCCTCTATCAAGTGGTATCATATTTTCAGGTTGCTCGGTGAGATTATACCAGTTTTTTTATAGTTTAGATCACGTCTGTCTTCATACCTATAGTCCACGGAAAAGCAACAAAAAAATTAGGGTTAATTCATCGTATCTAAACCACTCTGAGCTTTTGCATAATCTTTTCAGTGTTTTGCTTTGTTGAATTTGCGGTTGCATCATCTTGTCGAGTTGTTGGTCTTAGCGTCTAGTCCTTTAAAGTTTTGAGTTCTAGTCACAGGTTGTCATGCCGCCGCTCCACTGCCATATAACTCCACCACATATCCGTCGCCATCCCATAAAACCACCACATATCCGCCTCCATCACGCCACCAGTCCGAGGTGCCACTAGATACATATCTACCACGAGTCCGAGTTGCCACTAGATACATATCCGCCACCAATTTGAGTTTCCACCAAATACATATCCGCCACCAGTCCGAGTTTCCACCAGATACATATCCACCACTAGTCCGAGTTGCCACCAGATACATATCCTCCACCAGTCCGAGTTCCACCCGATCCATCTTCACCACCAATCCTAGTCCGGGTCCAGTATTTACTTCTCTATTATTGATTTTGAGATCACGCCATGCTACGTGTCGTGATCAAGTCGGACTCTCGAACTTTTGTACCACCCGTAGAAGAAAAATAGTTCAAGTTTAAAAAAACTAACTCTGGAAAATTCTGGCTAGGCAGTTTTTAGACCATTTGTAGACTTCCTCGAAAAAATGTTGCGGAGCAAAAAAGTGAAGAAAGTGCAAAAAAGAGATTCAGACTGTGCTCCTCCCTTGTTTACGTGCAGCGCCATGATTTTGTTATTGTTCTATGCTCGCGTCTCTAGCATGGTCTAGCCTAGGACCAGCATAATACCGGCGTTGAGCGTTTATTCAACTTTGCATCTCTGAATTGATTATTGTTGATCCTTTTTGCTACCATATTATAAGCCGTCCTAGCTCCACATATATCTACATCGTGCGTTTGACACCTCCTAGCAGTTGCTCTATCCAAGCTTTGAGAGTTTTGACTACAACGGTTGCCGATCACCGCCTGCAGCTTTGGTAAGAACTGGTAAGAATTTGGGATTCGCTTGAAGGATTTGTGACTCTCCACCACACCACCACCACCACTTCCTAGTAGTCTGTAGGATCATATTCTTGGGTGTTTCTATTGCTGCTAACCATGATAGGATCACAAGACAATGAGACTGACTAGGAGGACATGACGAATAGGGTGTTACATGATAAATTTTAGCAAATTATGAGTGGACAGGTGCAAGATGTGCTAAACAAATTTGAAGAGGCCATGGAGAACATAGATGCCATTGAGAAGACGTTCGAAACAAATCTAGATAACAAGTTTAATGAGCTGCTCGTGCGTCTTTCACAACCACCACCGGCTGCACTAGTCGCACAACATCGCCTTCCATATCAAGTGGGATGAGCAATACATGTGCCTCTTGAGCAAGGCCAACATTCTGGTGTTGTTGCTACTAGTGCTGCTTCTACGACTCGTGCTGTAACTGTTGAGGACTACAACAACTATGCGGGTGCTTACAAGGATGAGGATCCTGGAAATCAGAACTACGTGCAACCACTAGCACAAGCACCAGGTCGTCCACATGCGTAGAATCGCAACGGTAGGGCTGCACCACCCCCTCAGGTACGAGATCATGACCATATCCCAAACTAAAATTGGATATTTAACCTTTTGAGGGTAGATACGGTCCTCATGTATATATATCTTACTTGGGAGTTAGAAACTGAACAATGTTTTACATGTTTACAATATCCTGAGGATAAATGTGTTGCTGCTGCTATTTGTGCTTTCACTAGTTTTGCTTGTGTTTGGTGGTTTGAACATTGTTGACTATATCATGATCATATCACAACTACATGGGCTGCTTTAAAAAAATGCTATGTGTACTCGTTGGGTTCCACCATATCATCAACGTGAATTATTCCAAAAATTGCAACATTTAAGACAAGGAAAACATTCTGTAGAGGATTATTATCATGAATTACAAACTGGCATGATTAGATGTGGTATTGTTGAGGATAATGAAGCTATGCTTGCACATTTATGTGTGGACTAAATAGAGAGATGCAGACCATTTTAGAGTATAAGGATTATAACAATATCACTTGTTTATTTGCAAAGCTGAACGTGAAGTGCAGGATCGATGGACATTCGTGCGAACTAATTTTTCTACAGGTTGATCTTCATCATGGACACCACGTACATCTTCTACTTCCACACGTCCTGCTGCAGCACCACCTACTTCATCTGCCAACTCCAACTGTGATACAAGAAAACAAGCACCACCACCATCTGCCAAAATCACACCTTTCGGTCCCGCGTAGAGCTCTTCTTCATCCATGGCATCAACAGGGGCAAACACATGTTATATGTCCTTGTTGCAAGGGTCGAGGTCACTATGCGAGCAAATGCCTATCTCCACGTGTGATGATTGTTACTGAGGATGGTGGGTATGAGGCCGCTAGTACTATGATGAGGAGACTTATTGCAAGTGAAGAACACGATGGAGATGATTCTGAACAAGAGATGCAATACATGGCTACTGAAGATGCTGACAGGTACGAAAGTTTAGTTGCTCAACATGTTTTGAGTGTGCAAGTAACACAAGCTAAGCAAAATCAAAGGCACACCTTGTTCCATACAAAGGGAGTTGTGAACGAACGTTCTATTTGCGTGATCATTGATGGAGGGAGTTGCAACAACTTGGCTAGCATGGAGATGGTGGAGAAGCTGTCTCTCACCACCAGACCACATCATCATCCTTACTACATAGAATGGTTCAACAATAGCAGCAAGGTTACGGTAACACGTACTATTCGTGTGCATTTTAGTATCGCTACGTATGCTGGTTATGTTGATTGTGATGTTGTACCCATGCAAGCATGTTCCCTATTACTTGGTAGACAATGGCAATTCAATTAAAAGAATTGTACACCATTGTAGAAAGAATTAGTAAACTCTTATTCATAAGGACAAACATATTACATTGCTTCCTATGTCTCCTGAACACATTTTGAATGAGATCTTACTACAGCTAGTACAGCAAAACAGGAGCAAAACAAGAGTGAAAATAAAATTGTGGCAAAAGAATTTGAACAACAAATGAAGCCTAATAACAAACAATCATCTCATGTTGCCTATGAAATTAAATTGAAAAGTGGATATTTACTTGCCACCAAATCTGTTATTGATGATCTAGATTTCAACAAATCTGTTTGCTATGTGTTTGTGTGCAAAGAGGCATTATTTAAATTTGAGGACGTGCCTCCCTCTTTGCCTCATGTTGTCACTAACATTTTGCAGGAGTTCACTTACATCTTTCCACAAGACGTGCCACCGGGATTACCACCTATTTGAGGGATTGAGCATTAGATTGACTTAATTCCTGGTGCTTTGCTGCCCAACCATGCGCCATACGGTACTAATCCAGAGGAGACAAAGGAGATTACACGTCAAGTACATGAGCTGCTCGACAAAGGTTATATATGTGGATCCCTTAGTCATTGTGTTGTTACTATTATTTTAGTGCCTAAAAAGGATGGTAAGTCGCGTATGTTTGTTGATAGTAGAGGCATTAATATATTACTATTCATTATTGTCATCCTATTCCTAGGCTAGATGATACGCTTGATGAATTAAGTGGCTCTACAATTTTCTCCAAAGTTGATTTGTGTAGTGGATACCATCAAATTTGTTTGGAACTGAGAGACGAATGGAAAACAACATTTAGAACTAAGTTTGGCTTATATTGAGTGGTTAGTCATGCCTTTTGGGTTAACTAATGCACCTAGCACTTTCATGAGATTAATAAGCAAAGTTTTACGTGCTTTCATTGGACGATTTGTGGTAGTCTAGTTTGATGATATACTGATATATAGCAGATCTTTGGAGGAACATTTGGAACATTTACGTGTTGTTTTTTTATTGCTCTAGGTGATGCATGTTTGTTTGGTAACCTTGGGAAGTGCAACTTTTGCACTGACCAAGTATCTTTTCTTGGCTATGTTGTTACTCCACAAAGAATTGAAGTTGATAAAGCCAACATTGAAGCTACTGAGAGTTGGCTAAACCCAAAAATGGTCACACAAGTGAGGAGTTTTCTCAGCCTCGCTCATTTCTATATGCGTTTTGTGAGAGATTTAAGCACCATTGTATCATCTCTCAATGAGCTTACAAAGAAGGATGTGCCTTTTGTTTGGGGTACCGCACAGGAAGAAGCCTTCACGGTATTGAAAGATAAGTTGACACAAGCTCCTTTACTCCAACTTTCTAATTTTAATAATACTTTTGAGCTTGAATGTGATACTAGTAGAATTCGGTTAGGAGGCGTGTTATTACAAGATGGTAAACCTGTTGCATACTTTTCTAAAAAATTGAGTGGACCTAGTCTGAACTATTTTATTTATGATAAAGAATTATATGGTCTTGTTTGGACTTTAAAAACATGGCAACATTATTTATGGCCCAAAGAGTTTTTTAAACATTCTGATCATGAATCTTTTAAACATATTAAAAGTCAAGCAAAACTGAACTGTAGACATGCTAAATGGGTTGAATTCATTGAGACTTTTCCTTATGTCATTAAACACAAGAAGGGTAAAGAAAATGTTATTGTTGATGCATTGTCACGTCACTGCACTATGCTTGCACAACTTGACTTTAAAATATTTGGTTTGGAGACCATCAAAGATCAATATGTGCATGATCCTGAATTTAAAGATCTAATGCACAATTGTAGAAGGAAGAACATGGAACAAGTTCGTCATTAATGATGGATTTGTGTTCCGTGCTAACAAGCTATGCCTTCCAGTTAGCTCTGTTTGTCTTTTGTTGTTGTAGGAGGCGCATGGAGGAGGATTAATGGGACACTTTGGCGTGAAGAAGACGGAAGATGTACTTGCTACACATTTCTTTGGTCAAAGATGAGACAGGATGTTGAGCGTTTTGTTGCTCGCTGCACTACATGTCAAAAAGCTAAGTCACGACTTAATCCTCATGGTTTATATATGCCTTTGCCTGTCCCTAGTGTTTCCTAGGAGGATATATCTATGGACTTTGTTTCAGGTTTACGTCGAACAAAGAAGGGGAGGGATAGCACATTTGTTTTTGCGGATAGGTTTTCAAAAATGGCACACTTTATACCATGTCATAAAAGTGATGCTACTGTTAATGTTGCTGATTTCTTCTTTTGTGAAATTATTCGCTTGCATGGTGTGCCAAATACTATTGTTTCAGATTGTGATACTAAATTCCTTAGCCACTTTTGGAGATGTTTATGGGTAAGTTGGGGATGAAATTGCTTTTCAGTACTACATGTCACCCCCAAACTTATGGACAAACTGAAGTAGTCAATAGAACTTTGTCTACTATGCTTAGGGTTGTTTTGAAGAATAACCTTAAAATGTGGGAAGAATGCTTGCCTCATATTGAATTTGCTTATAATCGTTCGCTGCATTCTACTACTAAGATGTGCCCTTCTGAAATTGTGTATGGTTTCCAACCTCGTGAACCCATTGATTTGTTGCCTCTTCCATCTTTGGAGAAGGTTAATTTTGATGCTGAACAATATGCCGAATTGATCTTAAAAATGCATGAGTTAACTAAGGGAAACATTGAGCGTATGAGTGCTAAGTAAAAATTGCTGGAGATGAGGGTAGAAAACATGTTGTCTTTGCACCTGGAGATCTTGTTTGGTTACATTTGCACAAGGATAGGTTTCCTAATTTGTGAAAGTCAAAGCTAATGCCACGTGTTGATGGTCCTTTTAAGGTGTTAGAGAAAATAAATGCTAATGCATATAAACTTGAGCTCCATGTAGATTTTGGGGTTAGTCACACTTTTAACATTGCATATTTGAAGCCATATTTGGGTGAGGAAGATGACCTTCCGTCGAGGAGACTTCATTTCAAGAAGAGGAGGATAATGAGGACAGCAATACCATAGTTACACCCACAACCCCTGCTACTATACATGCTTGACCAATTACTAGAGCTCGCGCATGCCAGTTAAATTATCAGGTACTTTAGTTTCTTGGGAATAATTCTAATGTTCATGAGAATATGATGCTACCTAAAATAGATTGTGTTGATTAATAAATGAAGGGCCTAGCATGGACAAGAGGGATGAACACTGAGAAGGATCGAGCATGGAGACGAAGGCGCACGTGAAGGGAATCAAAACGGCGTTTCTGATGGAGTTTTCAGCACTTTGAAGCCTCCATGATGGCATACAAGGAACTTGGATAAAGTATACAAGATGCCCTTTCATAATTTTTGTCCATAGCTTATTTTAGGTGTTGCATCACCTTAGTTTTGGGCCTGGCCCATGTAATTTCTAAAAACTACTCCATAGTCTGGTTTTAGTGTCCGAATTGTAGGGAAACGACTCAGGAGGTGTTTTAGTCCCACCTTGCCAAGGGAGGATGAAATCCCCTCTCTTTTCCCCTATAAATACATCCATTAAGGCACCGTTTAGACAATGGATTTGTTTAGTTAAAATTTAGCCATTGCAACTCCGTGTACTTTATTTGTGTCCAACGATCAGGCCAAGACCGCTTTCAGATCCCCACTATATCAATACTTCATATATATTTTCAATATTCAGATTGCATTATCATATTCTTGCTTGTTCTTCGATTGCATGCAGTAATAGACCTTCGTGGTTTGGCTAATCGTGCTTCCGGTATCATCAGTAACCTTGGAAGATTGGTTTAGCGATTGCTAATGCGCAACATCATGCACGTTTGTAGTCGGACCATCAAAGTCGACTCCAAAAAAATCGATAGTTATCATCTCATCGGAAGATCAGCACACTCTCCTCAATCATGCACTATAGCTAGACCACGTTACTTCATCCTACCCCTCTCTTACTGTCAGATTCATTCCCACAATAGTTGGCACCCACCGTGGGGCTGCTCGTCTAGCGATTTATGGTGCAGGTGGAGTTTTCTTCCTGCATCATGTTTTTTGGCGCCAAGATGTGTTTGGCGACGAGATCCGTTTCGGCTCCCTTCACTTCATCGCCGATGATTCAGCGTGGCTCCAAGAGGCCTCGCTAGACACGAAGTCACTGCCCATACGTGGCGCGACGCACTTTTGCCCAAGTTCACTCGGAGTCCTTCTCCGGTAGCCATCAGTTCCGTACCAGACGACCCCCCATACCCCCGCAGGACGCCGCCATAAGCACTCCAGCCGATCGTGGCTCCAGCAGTGGATCAAGCACGCCGTGGATCTTCAAGCCACGGCCGAGCAGCTAGCATCACTCGATCCTAATGAGTCCTTTCATGATTTGTTCGCTTCTCTCCATGAATAGTCAGAAGGCGAAGCCGACTACGAGAGTGTGGAATCCTCCGCAGAAGTTCTGATGGTCAGCCCGGATCACAACCCGCCCGCTTTTCAAGCAATCGGGAAGATCTTGGTGATGCGTCGCATGGCACACTGACGATGGCCTAGGAAATGATCACTAGGTCGAAGATCCGATGCCCCCCCCCTCAGTCAGGAGCAGAGGGACGAGCTCAATCGAAGGGCCGATAAGGCTCTTCTCGCACCTATCACAACGATGACTCTCGAGACTCTGGCCTTGGAGTCGACGCGTTTGGTCACCTTGGCCAAGCGCGCGCGCCTTGAACAGTTGCCGAAAACACTTGAAGATCACGTTCGTCAGCAACCTAGTTATAGTCAGAACCAAAGATAGTTGTTCATGAACAACAAAAACCGCAACTACTGAGTGCTCCACACTCCGCTGCAAAACTTGGCGGTTGTGATGCGGATCACCGATTCCATTCAACTGTCCGGCTGAGCAGTGGGTGAGGGGATCAGGCAAATCCAAACGCTTTTGAAGACAACAATGGCATAGAATTATATTGTGTCACAGTCACAGAACCGCATACACAACAAATCAGTGCGAGCAGATATAATCCAGTCCGCTCGCAGCGCGGTCGCACTAGGGAGACACAGGAGGTCCCCTCCCCCAAGAGGACTAGCCCGCACTCGGCGGCCACATCAGTATGGGGATCGAAACTATGATCATATTAGACCCGCTCGACACTGTGACGACCGTTACCTTGACCAGGCAACCCCTCCGCGAGACGTTATATACGTGCACCTGCAGTACGATGACAGAAGCTGGCATGGAGACGATCAAAGGGCCAACCCCCCACGATAGCTAGGTGGTTATCATTTCCAAGACCAAGAGGGTATGTGTTACCATGACCCACAATTGAATGCAAGATCCATGCTTTTCCAGAATGTGGTCGACCGAGGTCGGGCTCACAGAGAAAATTATGACAGGGGCTATCCGAGTGGATCCATTTCCTTGGGTCCAATGTGTTTTAGCGGATACATACATGCTACAGAGATTGCTACTAATTTTAGGCTGGCAACTAGAATTAGCAAATTCACGGGCGAGTCTAAGCCGGAGACATGGCTAGAAGACTATCGAGTGGCCTGGAGATTGGTGGCGGCAACAACGATGTAGTGATGAAGCACCTTCCCTTGATGCTTGAAAGGTCCGCAAGAGCCTGTCTCAATTAGCTACTGCCCAACAACATTTCCAGTTGGGGCGATCTTGCTCGAGTGTTCGTGAAGACCTTCGAGGGCACGTACAAGTAGCCGGGCACACTGGACGAGTTGCAATATCATGTTCAGAAGAATAGTGAGACTCTGAAAGAGTATATCTAGCGGTGGACCACGATCCACAACATGGTCAAGAACGCGAGCGAGCACCAAGCCATTTGCACCTTCGAACAAGGTGTCAAATATTAAGAGCTAATCCTCAAGTTCGGCCGAACGAAGATCCCGACCCTAAGTTGAGCTATGGAATAGCCAGCTGGTATGCAAATGGCGAGGAAGAACACCGACTGCAGAGTGGAAAGGGATAAGCGGGCGATGCTAATCAATTGGGCCACAATGCCAGTCGAAAGCAGAAGCGCAAGGCTAACGCAATAGATAATGCCAAAGTGACGGCCCTAGCCTGACAAGGGAAATGAAAAGGGACGAAAAACAGAAAAAAGAATGGACCCCAAGGAAGAAGGCCAGTGATATTCTTAATCAACCCTATCAAGTTCATACTAAAAGGGATGAGGAGGGCAATTGAATTTTGCCCAAACACTCCACTCGGGAGTGCAAGTTACTGAAGAAGTACTTACTCGAAAACCAGTCGGATGACAAAGATCAAGACGACAGTGATGGGGGAAAGAAACTTGCCAGCGGGTTCCCCATAGTGGAGAAAGTTTTGATGATTTTTGCCAATCCTCAGTGCAAGAGAAACCTGGAGGTTATAAACCTAGAGGTGAACATGGCCATGCCCTCTGTCACCACAGATCATGGTTGGGCCCAGACAACCATAACTTTTGATTAGATGGATCACCCCGCTTACATACTAACCCCTGGGAGGTAGGCACCGGTGGTGGATCCTTTGATTACTTGAGTCCGACTGCGCAAAGTCCTCGTGGACAGCATCAGTAGCCTGAACATCATTTATGCTGACACCTTGAAGGGAATGGGCAGTCCTATGTCCAAGTTGAGCAAGAGCAACATGTAGTTCCATGGGGTCATCCCCGAAAAGAAGGCAAGGTCACTTGGGCAGATATCTTTGGATGTCGTGTTTGGTGATGAACTTTTTTACATAAAGGAGAGCATGGTTTTTGCAGTGTAAACTTTTGGAGTGCCTATAACACTATCTTTGGTAGGCCTGCCTACGCACATTTCATGGCCAAACCATGTTATGTGTACCTCAAGCTAAAGTTGCCCGGTCCAAATGGGGTGATTACTATCTTCGGAGATAGGCAAAGGGTCGAAGATTGCCTACAACAAGGTTCCATTATAGCTGATGAACAGATGGCCGTGGCCGAGCTTGAAGAATACAAGAAAGTAGTAGATCCAAGTGAGTTGCCGAAGTAAAAAATGGGGAACGAAGCATGAAAATAAGAAATCCTACAAAACACCTAAGATCTAATCTAGAAGATGTATAGCTGCGAGATGGGAGTGTGTCTACATACCCTTGTAGACCGAAAGTGTTAGCATTGTAACGTGGTTGATGTAGTCGTACTCTTCACGATCCAATCGTGATCCAAACCGATGTAGTGTCAAACGGATGGCTCCTCCGAGTTTAGCACACGTACGGCTCGGTGGCGTCCTCTCCTTCTTGATCCAGCAAGTGAGGGAGAGAAGGTATATGATACGTATCCAATGTATCTATAATTTTTTATTGTTCCATGTTGTTATATTATCATTCTTGGATGTTTTACAATCATTTTATAGTCATTTTATATCAGTTTTTGCTACTAACCTATTGACATAGTGCCCAGTGCCAAGTGCTGTTTTCTGCATGTCTTTTACATCGCAGGAAATCAATATCAAACGGAGTTCAAATGCAGCGGAACTCCTTGAGGATTTTTTTGGGCTAGAAGACATCCAGTGGGCCAAGGAAGCACCTGGGGGGAGCCCCGAGGGCGGCAACACCCACCAGGGCGTGCCTAGGGGCCTAGGCATGCCCAGGTGGGTTGTGCCCACCTCGGGTGCCCCCTGAACCGCCTCTTTGCTCTATAAATACCGAAATGTTCTAGAAAACCTAGGAGAGTCGATGAAAATCAATTCCAGCCATCGGAGAGTCCAGAACCACTAGATCCAATCTAGACACCATCATGGAGGGGTTCACCACTTCCATTGGTGCCTCTTCGATGATGCGTGAGTAGTTCTTTGTAGACCTACGGGTCCGTAGTTAGTAGCTAGATGGCTTCCTCTCTCTCTCTCTCTTTTGATTATCAATACAATGGTCTCTTGGAGATCCATATGACGTAACCCTTTTTGCGATGTGTTTGTTGGGATCCGATAAACTTTCAGTTTATGATCAGATCTATGTTTTTATCCATGAAAGTTATTTGAGTGTTCTTTGATCTCTTATATAGCCTCATATTTCTTCTCCGATATTTGGGTTTTGTTTGGCCAACTTGATCTATTTATCTTGCAATGGGAATAGGTGCTTTGTGATGGGTTCGATATTATGGTGCTTGATCTTAGTGACAGAAGGGGAAACGACACATATGTATTGTTGCTATTAAGGATAACAAGATGGGGTCTATTTCTACATAAATAGATCTTGTCTACATCATGTCATCATTCTTATTGCATTACTCCGTTTCTCCATGAACTTAATACACTAGATGCATGCTGGATAGCGGTCGATGTGGGGAGTAATAGTAGTAGATGCAAGTAGGAGTCGGTCTACTAATCTTAGACGTGATGCCTATATAATGATCATTGCCTGGATATCATCATGATTATTTGAAGTTCTATCAATTGCCCAACAGTAACTGTTTTCCCACTGTTTGCTATTTTTCTCGAGAGAAGCCACTAGTGAAACCTACGGCCCCCGTGTCTCTTTTCATCATATTTGCCTTTGTGATCTATTTTCCTTTGCATTTATTTTCAGATCTATTAAACCAAAAATACAAAAATACCTTGCTGCAATTTATTTGTTTCGCGATCTATTTATCCTATCTACCACTTTTAACTCATGTTTTTTGCCTATCTTGAGGCGCCGTACCCGAATGGGATTGACAACCCCTTTAACACGTCGGGTTGCAAGTATTTGTTATTTGTGTGCAAGTGATGTTTACGTGGTGTGAGAAGGTTCTCCTACTGGTTCGATAACCTTGGTCTCATCACTGAGGGAAATACCTACCATCGCTATACCGCATCATCCCTTCCTCTTTGGGGAAATACCGATGTAGTTCTAGCAAAAATCAGTATATGATATCGGGACCAACACAACACCGTGGTGGTGGTGGTGGCAGCAGAACTGGGCTTCGCCAAGCGTCTGCGCGAGGTGGAGGTGTAACGGGAGGGAGACGAGCAAGGGTGGAAGGATGGCTGCCCCCGACGCCTCCCCACCTTTACATAGGCATGGAGGGGGCTGGTGGCTTGACCTCCAAGCCCTAGGGTCGTTGGCCAAGGGGGGAGGAAGGAAATCCCTCCTTTCCTTCCCCACCAATCGCTATCCTCCCTTTTTAGGGATCCTGATATTATCCCTTTGGGATATGATACTATTCCTTTTAAGGGGGGGATCTTGATGCACCTAGACCAGGGTGTGGGCCTTTCCCCACTACCCACGTCCATGTGGATCCCCTCATGAAGGTCGGCCCACTCCAGAACCTTCTAGAACCTTCCTGGTACAATATCGGAAAAACCAAAAAAAATCCAGAACCTAAAATATGACTTACAATATATATAAATATTTACATATGGACTATTCTGGAGCTCCTCGTGATGTCCCGGATCCCATCCAAGACTCTGAACAACCTTCGTAATTCACCATATTAATATCTCAATACTACCCTAGCGCTACCGAATGTTAAGCGTGCGACCCTACGGGTTCGAGAATCATGTAGACATGACCGAGAGTCCTCTCCGATCAATAACCAATATCAGGACCTGGATGCCCATATTGGTTCCCACATATTCCATGAAGATATTTATCGGTTGAACCACGATGTTGATGATTCAGTTAATCCATGCAACCCAAATAACACCTTCGTCATATAGAGCGACAAATCTCAGTCTCAATCCGTGCAACCCAAATAACACCTTCGGAGGTACCTGTAGAGCACCTTTATGATCACCCAATTATGAAGTGATATTTGGATACACACTAAGTATTCCTACGGTGTCAGGGAGTTGCACGATCTCATGGTCTAAGGAACAGATACTTGACATGATGAATAATGTAGAAAAAACTAGGTGAAATGATCATATGCTAAGCTTATGGTTGGGTCTCGTCCATCACATCATTCTCCTAATGATGTGGTCCTGTTATCAAACTACAACTCATGTCTATGGTTAGGAAACCTTAACCATCTTTGACCAACGAGATAGTCTAGTAAAGGCTCACTAGGGACACAATGTTGTTCATGTATCCACACATGTATTTAAGTTTTCAGTCAATACAATTCTAGCATGGATAATAAACGTTTATCATGAATGGGAAATATGATAATAACCATTTTGTTATTGCCTCTAGGGCATATTTCCAACAGTCTCCCACTTGCACTAGAGCCAATAATCTAGTTCACATCGCTATGTGATTAACACCCAAAGAGTTCTGGCGTTTGATCATGTTTTGCTTGTGAGAGAGGTTTTAGTTAATGGGTCTGCAACAATCAGATCCATGTGTACTTTGAAAATCTCTATGTCATATTGTAGATGTTGCTACCACCCTCCACTTGGAGCTATTCCAAATGACTGCTCCACCATACCCGGTTTGTGACTCAGAATCATCTGGATTGGTGTCAAAGCTTTGCATCAACGTAACCCTTTACGACAAACTCTTTATCACCTCGATAACCAAGAAACATTTCCCTAGTCCTCTTTAGGTACCTATGGATAATTTTGATCGCTATCCAGTGGTCCACTCATGGACCACTCTTGTACCCACTTGCCAGACTCATGGCAAGGCACACATCATACACAACATGGCATACATTATAGAGCCTATGGCTGAGGGATAGGGGATGACCTCCATCCTTTCTCTTTCTTCTGATGTGGTTAGGGTTTGAGTCTTACTTAGCTTCACACCTTACAATACAAGAAAGAACTCCTTCTTTGACTCATCCATTTTGAACTCCTTCAAAATCTTGTCAAGGTATGTACTCTGTGAAAGTGGTATCAAGCGTCTTGATCTATCTCTATAGATCTTGATCCCCAATATGTAAGCAGCTTTACCCAGGTCTTCCTTTGAAAAACTCCTTTGAAACAATCCTTTATGCTTTCCAAAAATTCTATATCATTTCCAATCAACAATATGTCATCCACATATACTATCAGAAATGCTATAGAGCTCCCACTCACTTTCTTGTAAATACAAGTTTCTTCATAAACTTTGTATAAATCCAAAAGCTTTGATCACCTCATCAAAGTGCGTATTCCAACTCCGAGATGCTTGCACTAGTCCATAGTAGGGTTGCGGAAGCCTGCATACCTTATAGCATCCCTAGGATTGACAAAACCTTTCGGTTGCATCATATACAACCTTTCCTTAAGGAAATCCTTAAGGAAACATTGTTTTGACATCCATCTGCCAAATTTCATAATCAAAAACTGTAGTAGTTGCTAACATAATCCTATGATACTTTAGCATCGCTACGGGTGAGAAAGTCACATCGTAGTTAACTCCTTGAACTTGTCGGAAGCCTCTTTGCGACAAGTCAAACTTCATAGGTGTTGACATTACCATCGCATCTATCTTCTTCTAAAAGATCCATTTGTCCTCAATGGCCTACCGGTTATCGGGCACATCTACCAAAGTCCATACTTGGTTTCATACATGGATCCCATCTCGGATTTTATGGCCTCTAGACATTTGTCAAAATCCGGGACCATCATCGCTTCCTCATAAATCGTAGGCTCATCATTATCTAACAACATGACTTCCAAGGTAGGATTACCGTACTACTCTGGTGTGGAATGTGTCTTGGTCGACCTACGAAGTTCAGTAGTAACTTGATCTGAAGTTTCATGATCATCATCATTAGATTCCTCTCTAGTTGGTGCAGGCATCACGGGAACTGCTTTTTGTGATGTGCCACCTTCCAATTCAAGAGAAGGTACCATTAACTCATCAAGTTCTACTTTCCTCCCACCCATTTCTTTCGAGAGAAACTCCTTCTCTAGAAAGGACCCATTCATGGCAACAAAGATCTTGCCCTTGGATCTGTGATAGAAGGTATACCCAATGGTCCATTTAGGGTATCCTATGAAAACACACTTCTTCGCTTTGGGTTCAAGCTTATCAGTCTGAAGCCTCTTGACATAAACATCGCATCCCCAAACCTTAAGAAAAATAGCTTAGGTTTCTTGCCAAACCGTAATTCATACAGTGTCCTCTCAACTGATTTAGATGGTGCCCTATTTAAAGTGAATGCATCTGTCTCTAACGCATAACCCCGAAATGATAGTGGCAAATCGGTAAGAGACATCATAGAACGTACCATATCCAATAAAGTATGATTATAACATGTAGACACACCATTACGCCATGGTGTTCTGATAACCGACAAGTATAGGGTATCGCAACCATTTTTTAGGGTAGAGTATTCAACCCAAATTTATTGATTCGACACAAGGGGAGCCAAAGAATATTTTCAAGTATTAGCAGCTGAGTTGTCAATTCAACCACACCTGGAGATTAATTATCTGCAGCAATATGATCAATAGCACAGTAATATGATAGTTTTGATAATATTAGTAACAGTAGCGGTAACAATAACAATGATAGCAATTATTTTGTAGCAATTGTAATAGTAACAACATCAGTAGTAACTTAGCAGAAACAATCACTACTGTAGGATGCTGCTAACACGACACTACGGTCAGAGACCCTTTGACGAAACTGTGTGCAATGCAATAATCGCAAACGACGGTGTGAAAAAACCGTCAAAAAAGGTGCAAAACGTTTGCGATGGCAAAGACATCAAACACGATTTAGATTTTAGTTACGTGTGTGATGCTGGGCATATGGTTGATCCAGCAGAACTGTTTGCGGTGAGGAAGAACAACAGAAACGGGCAGCCATATCAATGTGTGGGCGATATACGGCATACGGTTCCCTCTGAAGAACTGTGTGCTATTAGGAAATGCAACAGAAACGGTCAGCCAAATCAAGGTGTGTGGTATATACGGCATAGTTCACTCGGACAAACTATTTTCGATTAGGCAAGAGAACGGGAATGGTTCATCTTAACAAGATCTGTGTGATATGCGGCATTTGCGTTCAACCAAAAGAACACAAACGATTCGTGTAAACCAGATGTGTGTGATACGTAGCAAACGGCCCACTCGGATGAAATGTTTGTGATGAGAAATTATAACACAGACGGTTACTATAGTAAGTTCGTGTGTGACTCTGTTCGTACAAAAAACTTTGAAAAATGCAAACTAGTTGCTTGCGGTGGCTAGGAGTATCGCACTTGATGCGTCTGCGAGTACTCGTGTGCGATGATTAGTAAGTTACACATAATGAATGGCCGCAAGGGTGATATGCTGATCATGGAGTTCGAGAAGACCGTCATCGGAAGGCCGTCGGCTTACCTTTTTAGCCTATATTTTATTATAATTGTATGCATAAGTAGGTCTTGAGTGTTCTGTGCCTTGTCGCATGTGGCATTTTAAGTTATCCTGAATATGTAAAACAATTATTAACCGTTGCCATTGTAAATTTGCCCCAATGGCGAGCAGAGAGCGCGCTGGGACGCCACGGACCCGCAAAAAGACAAAAAAAATCAGGGACGCCATGGTGAGCAACCACGTGGTCAACCTTCTGGCACCCCGTGGGAGACACGACAGTGCATCCATAGGACACGATGGTGATATCATGACCGTGTGTGATAGTGGGCAGACACGTACACGTACATCCGAGAACAAGGGCCCACGTTTCGGGCTTCTGATGCGTGGCATACGGTTGATCCAAAAGAACTGTTTGCGATGAGGCAGAATAACAGAAACGGGGCTTTGTAGGCCCAGAACCATCAATAAATTTTGACTTTGGTTCTCGTCACATTGTAGATTACAATGCAATAAGTAATTGCAAATCTGTTCACACCGATCAAACTAATATCTTCCTCAAAAAAGGATCAAACTAATATGTGTTCACACTTAGCACCAGGCTATAAAAACTACCCACTTGAAAACTACTTCACAGTTCCTCTCCTCATCATCCACTCAAAACTGGTCTTTCCTGTCAAGTCGTTCCGCCATGACCGGTAGGAGGAGTTTTGGGTGGGCATATAACCAGGCAACAAATACCAAGGCTGCGAAAGAACTAGAAAGGTCCCACCGTGAAGCGGCAGCCGTAGCAGAGATGTCCCGGCACACCGCGGAGCCCTCGAACAAGCTCTCACGGGCACGCGAGGGCTCTCGCAAGCGCACACGCTGCATCGGCGATCGCGACAAGCTGGAGTTGCTGAAGTCCTTGGTCAGCGAAGACGACATTCTCACTAGCCTCGTTAAGCAGCAGGAGCTGGTCGACGGCTTGATGAAGCTGCTTGAGATTAGCGATGCCTTAGTTGACAAGGCGGTCGGCCTCGTCGAGAAACTCATCGGTGACAATGCGAAGCTCCTCAAGGTGCTCACCGAGAAGGAGGAGGAGGCCGCCGGCTAGAAGATGTTGCATGAGCAGAGCAGTGCCTCGGGGATGATGCTGACAGCGGTCATCGAGGAACTGATGGGTGACTTGAGGAAGCTCCGGATCGAGCGCGAGCAGGAGGTGGAGGAATCCATGGTTGTTTTCAAGCAAAGTCGTGAGGAATTGAGGAAGGAGTTGAAGGATGTCATCACCTGATGATTCATCGAAGAGTAGATACAGTAGCGATCTAGATCATTGTCTGCGATTTCCTTCTTCTCTTGCCCCTGTGTCTTCCAGGCTTCGCCGCATGTGGCATTTAAAATCATCCGGAATATGTAAGACAATTATTATCTGCGGCATTTTAAATTTGTCGTTGTACTATCCGTTGCCATTTTATTTTTCATCATATTATCCGTTGCCCTATGTGGCAATTTAAATTAGGCCGAAATACGAGTTGAAAACATGAACAAAGCAAATGCTGCCATGGGATCACAACCAAACACCCTCCGTCCACCCCTAAAAAAACCTCCGTCTAGGTGCTTTAATTAACCCATTAATGGAGAAGTTTTGAGCGAGGTGGGCGACGGCTGGTGCATGGAGGTCAAAGAGCTCGCTTCCAGGTGAGCATGGGCGGCCTTGCTA
This sequence comes from Triticum dicoccoides, assembly GCF_002162155.2. Classification (NCBI taxonomy): domain Eukaryota; kingdom Viridiplantae; phylum Streptophyta; class Magnoliopsida; order Poales; family Poaceae; genus Triticum; species Triticum dicoccoides. The sequence goes on from NC_041389.1 coordinate 241,446,746, forward strand.
CTCGCACGTGTCCCGTCGAGCCTATGAGGTGGACAGGATGCACGCGTCCTGTCGAACCTACACGGCAGACTGCTCGCACGCATCCCATAGAGCCTACACGGCGGACTTCTCACGCTCGTCCCGTCTAATCAAACACCTGCACGCACGCGACTGAGTATGGTTAAATATTGACATGGTTCATATAATACACCTATTTGTGATATTAACGTGTCAGCTTATTGTTACAGAAAGGACTTCGTTGGCTACTAATGTGTGCGCCTCTTCTCAAACTAGACGATTTTTTACCACTGCATATATGTGTCATGTCATCAAACCATGCCAAGTTTCATGTTTTTTGGGTGAGTTTTTAATTTACTAGGATTTAAAAACCGAGATTCTCAATGTTTCAGGACGACGACAAGTTTGTAATTCATTCCCATTCCTTAAATGAGACCTAAACATTCACCCAATGACACATGTACGATTTCCCACCCATTTTGCTTCACTGGAGCATGTGCTTGTAGTTCAAATTTGAACTATGGACTACATTTAATGTGTAGAAAACTTAATTGGTAATATATACAATGGCCAAATGAACCCTAAACAGTTTAAAATTTTGGCATGACACTCCTGTTATTCTATGTTGCCTATAGAAAACAAAGTTCAAGGCTTGAAGAGGCAACAATTAACGTTTCGCCCACCGAAACCACGAGGGTTGCGAGAAGCTTTGGTTTGTAAGAGGCTTGTAATATAGCTTCGCCCAAATTGGACAATTATACGTAGTGACAGCCTGCCAAGTTTCACGATTTCCTGGTGAGTTTTGGATTTATAGAGATTTATAAACCGAGATTCGGAATGTTTGTGGCCAAGGCAGGACGGCGAGACGATTGAATTCATTCCCATTCGTTCCATGGGACCTAAACATGCACCCCAAGGACACACATGTACGTTTTTTCTATCCATTTTTGTGCACTGGAGCATGTATTTGTAGTTCAGATTTGAGTTATGGACATGAAATGCCTAGAAAACACAATTAATGAATAAAAAGGGTCAAACAAACCTGAATAATTTCAAAGTTCAGCGTGAATCTCCCGTTGTTCCGTGTTGCGTGTAAAAGAAAATACGAGGCTAGAAGAGGGAGCGATTATCGTTTGGCCCACAAGGGGACACGTTTCCCTATCAAAACCACGAGGGTTCTTGCGATAGGCTCTGGTTTCTAAGAGGTTTGTAATAAAGCTTGGCCCAAATTGGCAATGTTTTTACCACGACATATATGTGCCATGACGTGACACCTGCCATCTTTGATGACTTTCTGGTGAGTTTTGCATTTATGGAGATTCAAAAACCGAGATTCCAAATGTTTGAGGACGAGCTAGGACACGGTAAGGTTGTAATTCGTTCCCATTCCTGGCATGGAACCTAAACATGCACCCAAGGACACATGTATAATTTTTCTACCCATTTTGGTGAACCGGAGCATGTATTTGTAGTTCATATTTGAATTATTAACATTAAATGCCTAGGAAACTCAATTAGTGTATAAAAGGCCAAATGAACCCTGAATAAGTATAAATTTCAGCATGGATATCATGGCATTCCATGTTACCCATAGAAGAAAATACAAGGCGAAAAAAGGCAGTGATTATGTTTCGACAACAAGGGGAACATGTTTCCCTATCGAAACCATGAGGCTTCTTTGAGAGAAGCTCTGGTTTGTAAGAGGTTTGTAATAAAGCTTGGCCCAAATTGGACAATGTTTTTACCACGACATATATGTGCCATGATGTGACACCATGCCTACTTTCATAACTTTCTGGTGAGTTTTGGATTTACAGGGATTTCAAAGCCGAGATTCCAAATGTTTGAGGATGAGCCAGGATGCCGGTACAGTTGTAATTCGTTCCCATTCCTGACATGGGACCTAAACATGCACCCAAGGACACATGTATAATTTTTCTAGCCATTTTGGTGAACTGGAGCATGTATTTGAAGTTTAGATTTGGATTATGGACATTAAATGCCTAGGAAACTCAACTAGTGTATAAAAAGGCCAAACAAACCCTGAATAAGTTTAAATTTCAGCACAGATATCATGTCGTTCAATGTTGCCCGTAGAAGAAAATACAAGGCAAAAGAGGCAGTGATTATGTTTCGACAACAAGGGGAACATGTTTCCCTATTGGAACCACGAGGCTTCTTTGAGAGAAGCTCTGGTTTGTAAGAGGTTTGTAATAAAGCTTGCCCCAAATTGGACAATGTTTTTACCACGACATATATGTGCCATGACGTGGAACCATGCCTACTTTCATGACTTTCTGGTGAGTTTAGGATTTACGGGGATTTAAATAACGAGATTCCAAATGTTTGAGGATGAGCTAGGATGCCGGTACGGTTGTAATTCGTTCCCATTCCTGGCATGAGACCTAAACATGCACCCAAGGACACATGCATGTATAATTTTTCTAGCCATTTTGGTGAACTGGAGCATGTATTTGAGGTTCAGATTTGAATTATGGACAATAAATGCCTAGGAAACTCAATTAGTGTATAAAAAGGCCAAACGAACCCTTAATAAGTTTAACTTTTAGCACGGATATCTTGTCATTCCATGTTGCTGGTAGAAGAAAATACAAGGCGAAAAGAGGCAGTGATTATCGTTTCCCCCACAAGGGGGACATGTTTCCCTATCGGAACCACGAGGCTTTCTTTGAGAGAAGCTCCGGTTTGTAAGAGGCTTGTTATAGAACTTGCGCCAAAATGGACAAAAAAATTCCTCGACATATATGTGCCATGTCGTGACACCATGCCAAGTTTCACGATTTTCGGGTGAGTTTTGGATTTACTGGGATTTAAAAACCGAGATTCGTCTCATGAAATGTTTTCTAATAGCACACAGTTCACTCACGAAAGTCGTTTGCCTACCAAACCGTGGTCGATGCCCCCCTCCCCCCTGCTGTGCGCGCGATCTGAGTCATGCATTCTGATTGGCCAGAACCCAAACCCCACGGATCGTACATATGCACCGTTGGATGCTCTCTGATCGAACTGCAACCCTCATCCCTTTCGACAGCACATGCAGTACATGGGTAAGCACCATGCGCATGCGTCGTGCTAGCTCACGCTTCCTTCTCTTCTACATTTTCTAAACAGGCTACTGTTTCCCGCCACTCCTCTCATCGGTTTCCCACCTCTTCTCCCATCGGTTTCCCACTACCAGTGTCAGTGCTCATTGAAGGCTAGGCGGCAACACATCGACCATGTAAATATCACACACAGTTTCTAAAAGCACAAAAGTGGGTGATAGGAGGGAGTAGGTCCCATAGGGTGACCAGCGTGAAACGCCTTAATGGCAAGGAGGAAATTCCTATCAGCAAGGGGCGGCTTCCCATCCGCTAGCCTAGTCGAATAGAACGCAGAACTTAAGCGTGCTTGGACTGGAGTAGTCTAAGGATGGGTGACCCGGTGGGAAGTTGCATATCTCAAGCTTCATTTAAATGCCATGACATGGTCATTATAGAGATAAATATCTCTATAGTGACCTATCATGGCAATTATATAAACCCTAGGATCCTTGTTTTGCTAATTTGTAGACTATGTTTTTATTGGCTATTTTTTTGCTGTAAAATCGCCATGACTGTGCAAGCGTGAGCAAATAGTGCAGGTACTCGCTTAACCGTGTGTAATGCAAGTGCGTTGTAAAATCATCATGACTGCGCAAGCGCGAGCAAATGGAGCAGGTACTGACTTAACCGTGTGCGATGCAAGTGCACTGTAAAATCACCAAGACTGCACAAGTGCAAGCAAATGGTGCAGGAACTGGCCTAACCGTGTGTGATGCAAGTGCGCCGTAAATTCACCACGATTGTGCAAGCACGAGCAAATGGTTCAGGTACTAGCTTAACTGTGTGTGATGCAAGTGCACTGTAAAATCACCACGACTGCGTAAGCAAAAGGCGGGTAATTTTATTTAGAAATTAGGACGAACGTGTGTGATAGACCAGCTAGCTAGAAATATAAAAACAAACTCCCTGCCTTGAGCGTTTCAAAAATCGGCAGTTCCACCACTTTTCCTTATTATCATACAAGCATATTCTTAGTGGACCGTGCGCGATCTTGGGCACTCCCGCCCCGCATCAATTCCTTTACCCAAATTTTAGTAGCCGTCGAACTTCAACCATCGCCCACACTCCTCCAACACTGACCTTATAATAAAATTGTAGTAGCCAAGGCATTTGAACCGTCGCCCTCCCTCGTCCACCACCATCTCCACCCACCATTACTAAAAAATTTAGTAGCCGGGGCATATCCTCAAACACCACCACCCCCCTCCCTCTACAGTCCCCCCATAACCCCCTCCTCCCCTTGAACCCTAGCTCGCGACTACCGTCGGCGCCGCCGCCAACGCATGCCGGTCTGCCTGTTCCTCCTAGCTTAGATAATAAAGTTCAAGTTACCCAGCAATTCCCATACCGTCGCCCCACTACCCTGAGTTTTTAGATGAGGCCTGCGGTGTCCCTCCCTACCAGATCCACATCCCCTGCTCCAGAATGTCGCAGTCTAAGCTTGAACACGTATCCTGGGGAGCCTGATGAACGTTCGGCCAAGAAGAGGTTTATCATGGCCTCTCTGGCGGACGTTGGCAAGGTGGACAACGTTCGCCCCGACCTGTCGATCCCGGAGTAACACGTGGCCGCGGAAGCCGGCGAGGCGAAGACGTTGACTACATTGCCATGTCAAAGGTTTCATGTCAGCGGGCTTGCGTATTACTGTATCTCGGGAAAGCTGGCTACGACATCAAGCTCATCGACAGCGACGGCTTCATGCGGGCCATGTCACAGGCTACGTGGTCCATCCCCAACCCCTTTGGTTCAACCGTCATCGATCTCTTCAACGGCCCTACTGCTGATCTCCTCTGCCAAGCGGTCAAGGATTTGCGATCCTTATATGCCATCGAGCCCATTTTGTCATTTCTGAAGGACACATTCTACGGCGGCGGCTTGGGATCCTCAATTGCCAAGTAAGATCTCATCGACCATGACGACGGCCACGAGGAGGGCACCCACAAAGGTTCTTCCAAGGTGAAACAACCCATCTGTGACATCAGAGAGAGCACCATGGGTCTGTGCTCTTCCAACTGGAAGGATCCCATCCATGAAATGTGAGGCAACATCCTATCAACAAATCTTACCTTTTCTAGCTTGCCAGCCCGTACCCTTTGTTGTAGTAGCATTTGTCGTGCGGTGCTATAACTGTGCCATGTTTAATTATTTCAATTACACAAAAATGTATTGTTCAATAGGGCTATGTGATGTTTAAGTATGAATTGTCCACTTCAGTTTCACGAATGGCTATATTTGGTTGTTTATAGTGAGTAGATGCCTTGTTTACCTGTGTTTGGTTGTTAGGTTGGTTGCAGTGAGCATTTTTCCAGTTATCGAGCCAATGCCTTGTTTATATGTATTTGGTTCATAGTTTGGTTACAGTGAGCATTTGTACAGTTTTCAAGCAGATGCCTTATTTATCTGTATTTGGTTGTTAGGTTGGTTGCAGTGAGCATTTGTCCAGTTTTCAAGCACATGCCCTGCTTATCTGTATTTGCTTGTTAGGTGGTTGCAGTGAGACTCTGTCCAGTTTTAAATGGCTATATTTGGTTGTTATACTGATCATTTATGCCTTGTTTATTTTAGTCATTCAAAGTGTGTTGTTCATTATGTGCAAGTCGGAATTGTGCCACTCGACTGCATCAATACTAGTTTGAACTACTATAATTGGTTCCAGTTATGCCTGCTACAGTTAACACATGCCCTTTATTTCAGTTTTACACATTTATCCAGTGTGATGTTTAAGCATTACCTACGTTCTATTCATTTAAAAAAAATACCAGTTTGAATTGCAATATTTGATGGTTGTTAAGCCTGCTGTCGGTAACATTGCCTTCCATTTTATATATGTTTTAACAACCATTTTATATATCCTTTAACAACATGCTGAAACCAACACATTCAAGCTATCATTTGGAGATGATATTGTTTACCTTTTCTATATTTGTTTGATGTTAAGGTTGTTGTACTTATCATGCCTTTCCACTACTTATGCAGGACAACAACGCGAGTGGCCACCATTTTCCATCGAGGTTAGCTTCATCCCTCGGCTTGTACTCCCCCCGTAGTTCCATAATGTAGTGCATATAGATCCAGGCCTGGACACTTGTTAGCTTCTAATATTGACTTGTTGCTTGTAGGTACATATGCCCTTGGCAAGGATCCACGCATCGACCCTTTTTGTGTATGGGGTAATGAGATATTCATGAACAAGCATCAAGTGAGGAAACTGATAAGGATTATTAGCAAAAAGATACGAATGGTGGCAAGAAAATTATTTGTTTATGCTCTATCCAACACAAAAGTGAGTTGTAGGATGGTAACTACAAACTCTGCAGCCTTCTCTTTTTACCGCCTCATAATGAGTTGTTAGACAACAATGTCTGAATCTTTTTCGTCCGCAGTGGTTCCCGAAGTAGTTCAATCAATATTACCTCACAAACTACATGATTGGTGGACACGCAATGAAGGTTAAAGTATTTCATATAGACTACAGTGAGCAAAGAGAAGTCGTAGTGAAGACAGTGAAGGATGGATGGGCAGCCATCACAAGGAGTTGGCCTAGAGTCATGCGCGCAATACGCATGGAGGAGGGCACAATATGGGCATTCCGCTTCACCTTCTCCAGCAACCAGAATATCTTTCGCCTCTCTCTTTACAGTCTTTAGTACAACTGTGGTTCATCATTCTTTACTTGGTGCTTCTGTAGTTCTTCAGTATATGTACCTGTGCATTGAATTATGCATTCATGGTTGAACCTATATTTGTAATAAACATGGTTGGATATGAAATAAGTGATTGCCTATTATTGAATTCAAAACATATGATTTTTAAATTAGGGATTAATCAAGGATTACACTGCACACGGTTGGCAAAAGTGAAAATGTTTACGATAGACGTGGGGATCAGACACGTTTCTAGGATCCGCTACATGTGCGATCAATCTCCACTGCACACACGATCAGCCAAGAAAAAACTTGTGCGATCAATCTCCACTGCACACACGATCAGCCAAGAAAAAATGTGTGCGATTAACAATAGCATCGCCACACAGTTCTTTCTCATTAAATATTTGCGATAGTCACCTTATCACACGAGCTTTGAAATTATAGAGTGTTTGTGATGTTGTGTGCATCACAAACGTTTGATACTTCTTGGATTAACTATGTGGGATTTACATACTAACGGAAAAGTTTTTATTGGATGGACTGTGTGGAATGTACATACGAACGGAAACGTTTAGCGGGGACTGACTGTGTGGGATGTACTTGCGACCGAAAATGATTTTGCCTGTATAATTGTATTTTTAGCACTACTGTACGTATAGTCGTATTTGAGCGCTCGCCGGTCGCACACGACCTCATTTTGCCGAGCGTGTGTGCCAGGAGTACATATCCCTAACAGCTTCTGGGTCATGTGGGAAGGACCCCCCTATCGCCCACACTCAGTTGGCGATGGTTCCAAATGTCGTCATGGAAAGGGGTTAAAAACCGTTTGTATAGCACCGACGCGTACCGGTGGATATAAGGAAAATTCGTAGGCATTGGATCGATGAATTCGTTAGATGATATTCATAATATAGCAGTCATAACCAAGGGCGATACGACACTAGCTCCAGTTCATAAATATAATGTAGGCATGTATTCCAGAAATTGTCATACATTCTTATGGAAAGAACTTGCATGACATCTTTTGTCCAACCCTCCTGTGGCAGCGAGGTCCATATGGAAACTAAGGGATATTAAGGCCGCCTTTAAATAGAGAACCGGAACTAAGCATTAACACATAGTGAATACATGAACTCCTCAAAGTACGATAATCACCGGAAAGTATCTTGAATACTATCACTCCAGGGTCTACAGATCATAACACGTAATAGGTGACTATAACTTGCAAGATCGGATCTAGAACATAGATATAATGGTGATGGCATAAACTGTTCAGATATGAAATCATGGCACCTGGGCCCAAAGTGACAAGCATTAAGCATGGCAAAGTCATAGCAACATCAATCTCAGAACATAATGGATACTAGGGATCAAGCCCTAACAAAACTAACTCGATTACAAGATGAATCTCATCTAACTCCTCACCGACCAGCGAGCCTACAAAGGAATTGTTGGGAAACGTAGAATGCAATTTTAAAAAAAAGTCCTACGCTCATGCAAGATCTATCTAGGAGATGCATAGCAACGAGGGGGGAGTGTGTCTACGTACCCTCGTAGACCGTAAGCGGAAGCATTTGACAACGCGGTTGATGTAGTCGAACTTCTTCTAACTCTGACAGATCAAGTACCAAACATACGACACCTCCGAGTTCTGCACACGTTCATCTCGATGACGTCCCTCATCCTCTTGATCCAGTAAGATGTCGAGGAAGTAGATGAGTTTCGTCATCACGATGGCGTCGTGACGATGATGGTGAAGTGATCTGCGCAGGGCTTCACCTAAGCACTACGAAGATATGACCGGAGGCATAAACTATGGAGGGGGGCGCTGCACATGGCTAACAATTGATGTTTTGTGTGCTAGGCGCCTCCTCCTCATATATATAGGTGGGAGGGAGATGGGAGAGGCCAAAGGGCACCCCAAGTGGGGCCGAATCCCACTTGGTCTCCTGCCCTGTTTCGCCCCCCTTCCTTGTATAGGCGCCAGGGGAAGGAAGGGGGAGGTGGCGCCCCCCCCCTTTCCTTTCTCCCTTGAGGAGGGGAAGGAAGGAGGGACTTGCCCTCCCCCCTTTCCTTTCCCTAGGGCTGGCCGGCCTATTGGAGGGGCGCACCAGCCCCTTGTGGGCTGGTTTGTCCCTCTCTTTGGCCCATTAAGCCCATATCTTTGCCGGGGGTGCCCAGAACCCCTTCCGGTGACCCTATATGTATACAGTACCCTCCGGAACACTTCTGGTGTCCGAATACCATCGTCCTATATATCAATCGTTACCTCTCAACCATTTTGAGACTCCTCGTCATGTTCGTGATCTCATCCGAGACTCTGAGCGACATTCGGTCACCAAATCAAATAACTCATATAATGCAATATCGTCATCGAACGTTAAGTGTGCGGACCCTATGGGTTTGGGAACTATGTAGACATGACCGAGGCACCTCTCCGGTCAATAACCAATAGCAGAACCTAGATGCTCATATTGGATCCTACATATTCTACGAAGATCTTTATCGGTCAGACTGTTATGACAACATATGTTCTTCCCTTCCTCTGTCGGTATGTTACTTGCCCGAGATTCGATCATCGGTATCACTATACCTAGTTCAATATCATTACCGGAAAGTCTCTTTACTTGTTCCGTAATACATCATCCTGTAACTAACTCATTAGTCACTTTGCTTGCAAGGCTTCTTATGATGTGTATTACCGAGAGGGCCCAGAGATACCTCTCCGATACTCGGAGTGACAAATCCTAATCTCGATCTATGCCAACCCAACAAACACCTTCGAAGATACCTATAGAGCATCTTTATAATCACCCAGTTACGTTGTGATGTTCGATAGCACACAATGCATTCCTTCGGTATCCGGGGGTTGCATAATCTCATAGTTGAAGGAATATGTATTTGATATGAAGAAAGCAATAGCAATAAAACTGAACAATCAATATGCTATGCTAACGGATGGGTCTTGTCCATCACATCATTCTACTAATGATGTGAGCCCGTTCATCAAATGACAACACATGTCTATGGTTGGGAAACTTAATCATCTTTGATTAACGAGCTAGTCTAGTAGAGGCTTACTAGGGACACGGTGTTTTGTCTATGTATCCACACATGTATCAAGTTTCCGGTTAATACAATTCTAGCATGAATAATAAAAATTTATCATGATATAAGGAAATATAAAATAACAACTTTATTATTGCCTATAGGGCATATTTCCTTCAGTCTCCCACTTGCACTAGAGTCAATAATCTAGTTCACATCGCCATGTGATTAAACACCAATAGTTCACATCTTTATGTGATTAACACCCATAGTTCACATCGCCATGTGACCAACACCCAAAGGGTTTACTAGAATCAATAATCTAGTTCACATCACTATGTGATTAACACCCAAAGAGTACTAAGGTGTGATCATGTTTTGCTTGCGAGAGAAGTTTAGTCAACGGGTCTGCCACATTCGGATCCGTATGTACTTTGCAAATTTCTATGTCTACAATGCTCTGCATGGAGCTACTCTAGCAAATTGCTCCCATGTTCAATACATATCTAGATTAAGACTTAGAGTCATCTAGGTAAGTGTCAAAGTTTGCATCGACGTAACTCTTTATGACAAACTCCTTATCACCTCCATAACCGAGAAACATTTCCTTAGTCCTCTTTAAGGTAACTAAGGATAATTTTGACCATTGTACAGTAATCTATTCCTGGATCACTATTGTAACCCCTTGCCAAACTCATGGAAAGGTACACGACAGGTTTGTTACACAACATGGCATACTTTATAGAACCTATGGTTGAGGCATAGGTAATGACTTTCATTCTCACTTTATCTTTTTCCATGTTCGGGTTTTGAGTCTTTACTCAACTTCACACCTTACAATACAGGCAAGAACTCCTTCTTTGACTGATACATTTTGAACTCCTTCAAAATCTTGTCAAGGTATGTACTCATTGAAAGTCTTATCAAGCGTCTTGATCTATCTCTATAGATCTTGATGCCCAATATGTAAGCAGCTTCACCGAGATCTGTCATTGAAAAATTCTTATTCAAATATCCTTTTATGCTATCTAGAAATTCTATATCATTTCCAATCAAAAATATGTCACTCACATATAAGATCAGAAATGCTACACCATAAGTCTGTATAAAACCATATGCTTTGATCATCTTATCAACGCATATATTCCAACTCCGAGATGCTTGCACCAGTCCTTAGATGGATCGCTGGAGTTTGCACACTTTGTTAGCACCTTTAGGATCGACAAAAACTTTTAGTTGCATCATATACAACTCTCCTTTAAGAAATCCAATAAGGAATGCAGTTTTGACATCCTTTTGCCAGGTTTCAAAAAATGTGGCAATTGCTAACATGATTCGGATAGACTTAGGCATCGCTATGAGTGAGAAAATCTCATCGTAGCCAACACCTAGAACTTGTCGAAAACCTTTTGTGACAAGTCGAGCTTTGTAGATAGTAACACTACAATCAGCGTCTGTCTTCCTCTTGAAGATCCATTTATTCTCAATGGCTTGCCGGTCATCGGGCAAGTCCACCAAAGTCCACACTTCGTTCTCATACATGGATCTGATCTTAGATTTCATGGCCTCAAGCCATCTGTCGGAATCTGGGCTCATCATAGCTTCTTCATAGTTCGTAGGTTCGCCATGGTCTAATAACATGACTTCCAGGATAGGATTACTATACCACTCTGGTGCGTAACGTGCTCTGTTCGATCTACGAGGTCTAGTAGTAACTTGATCCGAAGTTTCATTATCATCATAATTAGCTTCCTCTCTAGTTGGCGTAGGCATCACGGGAAGGGATTTCACTGATGTGTTACTTTAAAATTAGAGAGAAGGTACAATTACCTCATCAAGTTTTACTCCTCCCACTCACTTCTTTGGAGAGAAACTCCTTCTCTAGAAAGGTTCCATTCTCGGTAACAAAGATCTTGCCTTCAGATCTGTGGTAGAAGGTATACCCAATTGTTTCCTTAGGGTATCCTATGAAGATGCACTTCTCCAATTTGGGTTCGAGCTTATCAGACTGAAGCCTTTTGACATAAGTGTTGCAACCCCAAACTTTAAGAAACGACAGCTTAGATTTCTAGCCAAACCATAGTTCATATGACGTCGTCTCAATGGATTTAGACGGTGCCCTATTTAATGTGAATACAGCTGTCTCTAATGCATAACACTAAAACGATAGTGGTAAATTGGTAAGAGACATCATAGATCGCACCATATCCAATAAAGTATGGTTACGATGTTCGGACGCACCATTACGTCGTGGTGTTCCAGGTGGCGTGAGTTGTGAAACTATTCCACATTGTTTTAAATGAAGGCCAAACTTGTAACTCAAACATTCACCTCCGCGATCAGATCATAGAAACTTTATTTTCTTGTTACGATGATTCTCCACTTCACTCTGAAATTCCTTGACTTTTCAAATGTTTCAGACTTGTATTTCATTAAGTAGATATACCCATATCTGCTCTAATCATCTGTGAAGGTCAGAAATTAACGTTACCTGCCGCGTGCCTCAACACTCATCGGACCGCATACATCCATATGCATTATTTACAATAAGTCATTGGCTCGCTCCATTGTTTCGGAGAACGGAGTTTTAGTCATCTTGCCCATGAGACATGGTTCACAAGTATCAAATGATTCATAATCAAGTGATTCCAGAAATCCATCCTTACGGAGTTTCTTCATGCGCTTTACACCAATATAACCTAAACGGCAGTGCCACAAATATGTTGCACTATCATTATTGATAACCCGCAAGTATACGGGATAGTTGTAGCTTCTTTCGGTAAGTAAGAGTGTCGAACCCAACGAGGAGCTAAAGGTAGAACAAATACTCTCTCAAGTCCTATCAGCCACTGATACGACTCTACACACGCTTGACGTTCGCTTTACCTAGAACAAGTATGAAACTAGAAGTACTTTGTAGGTGTTGTTGGATAGGTTTGCAAGATAATAAAGAACACGTAAATAAAATGTAGGGGCTGTTTAGATAAAGATGCAATAAAGTAAATATACCGAGTGTGGAAAAGTGGTGGTAGGAGTTGTGGAATTGTCCCTAAGCAATTGACTATGTTACTAGACCGGTAATCACTATTGCAATTCTATTTGTGGGAGAGGCATAAGCTAACATACTTTCTCTACTTGGATCATATGCACTTACGATTGGAACTCTAGCAAGCATCCGCAACTACTAAAGATCATTAAGGTAAAACCCAACCATAGCATTAACATATCAAGTCCCCTTTATCCCATACGCAACAATCCCCTTACTCGGGTTTGTGTTTCAGTCACTCACGCAACCCACTATAAGCGAATCATGAACGCATTGCAACACCCTACAGTGGGAATCCGTCAAGCTTGCGCGACACGGAGAGCACCATATGACAACACCAATAATAAAACATGCAACTCAAACCAATCATAGCAATTCATCAATCACTGATAGGACAACAAAAATCTACTCAGACATCATAGGATGGCAACACTTCATTGGATAATAATATGAAGCATAAAGCACCATGTTCAAGTAGAGGGTACAGCGGGTTGCGGGAGAGTGGACCATTGAATATAGATGGGGGAAGGTGATGGAGACGTTGGTGAAGATGGCGGAGGTGTTGGTGAAGATCGCGGTGATGATGATGGCCCCCGGTAGCGCTCCGGCGCCACCGAAAGCAAGGGGGAGAGAGTTGTCGGTGTCAAAACAGGCGGATCTTGGGTAGGGGGTCCCGATCTGTGCGTCTTAGGCTGATGGTAACAGGAAGCAAGGGACACAATGTTTACCCAGGTTCGGGCCCTCTCGATGGAGGTAAAACCCTACTTCCTGCTTGATTGATATTGATGATATGAGTAGTACAAGAGTAGATCTACCATGAGATCATAGAGGCTAAACCCTAGAAGCTAGCCTATGATGGTTATGATTGTAATTGTGATCGGTCTTCTAAGGACCAACCTCTCCGGTTTATATAGACACCGGAGAGGGCTAGGGTTTACAAGGAGTCAGTTACAAGGAAGGAAATATAATATCCGGATCGCCAAGCTTGTCTTCCACGCAAAGGAGAGTCCCATTCGGACACGGGACGGAGTCTTGAGTCTTGTATCTTCACGCTCCAATAGTCCGGACGATGTAACAGTCCGGCCGTCCGAATACCCCCTAATCCAGGACTCCCTCAGTAGCCCCTGAACCAGGCTTCAATGATGATGAGTCCGGCGTGCAGTCTTGTCTTCGGCATTGCAAGGCGGGTTCCATCTCCGAATACTCCAAAGTAATTATCAATTATCGAACACGCAGACCGTGTCCGGATCTGCAAAATGATCTTCACATACCACCGTAGAGAGAATGATATTTTTGCTAATAACCTTTTTTTAGATGATGTGACATGTCATTACGGTCGGGTCATTATTCGAACTGTTTTCCCACAACCAGCCACAACGCATATTGCGAGGCGGATTCCTTGACACGTCTTGTCAAAGCAGAGATCGTGTCCCCTTATCACGGGATTCTCATCAATACGGGTATGGGTAATCCCACCGCGCCATCAATCGTGGCGCTTGGGAAGTAAGCAATTCTCAAAGGGCAAGTGGGGAGGTGCACCGCTTTCCTCGCCTTTATAAAGGGATAAGGGTTCCCCATTTTCACCCACGCCTTCTTCCTTCCTTGCTCGTCCTTGCCTCCTCGAGCTCCAGTGCCCTAGTCCAAGCCTTCTCCGCACAGCTAAACATGTCCGGAGCAGGAGGCAAGTGGGTGGCTTCCACTGTGAAGGAGAAGCATATCACGAATTTTTGGGCGGCCGAATACTTGGCCGCAGACATCGCGCACCGGCTACCAGACGAAGGGCAGGTCATTCCAACCCCAGAACCCCAGGAGAGGGTCGCGTTCCTTTCCCACTTCGTCCGTGGACTGGGGTTTCCACTTCATCCCTTCATCCGCGGGCTCATGTTCTATTACGGGCTAGATTTCCATGACCTAGCCCCGAATTTCGTCCTCAACATCTCGGCGTTTATCGTCGTGTGTGAGGCCTTCCTCCGCATCAAGCCTCACTTTGGCTTGTGGCTACAAATCTTCTGTGTGAAGCCGAAGATCATGAGCGGCCAGCAAGCGGAGTGAGGAGGGGCCATGGTGGGCAAGATGCCTAATGTCACCTGGCTTGACAGCTCCTTCACGGAGACCATGAAAGGGTGGCAATCGGGGTGGTTCTACATCACCGAGCCGCGCAATGCCAACTGGGCGGTGGCCCCCAAATTCAGACCCGGAACCGCGGCTCACCTCCTGGGAAAGGAAGGGCCTGACCTGGGGCGAACCTACAGAGCTGACCGGACTCCAGAACTGCATCAAGAATATGAAGGACAAGAACATCAAGCTTGTCAACATGATCCAGGTCATGCTTGTCCGCCGGGTTCTCCCGTGCCAAAGACGGGTATTTAATCTGTGGGAGTTCGTCCCGGCCGAACACCAGACGCTTCGAAGGCTCTAGGGCATGAAGCTCAAAGACGCATGGAAGGCGCTGTTCAAAGCCTCCGAAGTACCTCCTCCCACATCCGAGGACT
>NC_041389.1:241462333-241570110 GCF_002162155.2 Triticum dicoccoides
CAGATTTAGTTTTCCCCAATATATTCATGGAGAAGTCTTAAGTCATTGTGTATATTTGACCAGGATTATGTGGAGACAGCGGAGCAGATTGATTGTCCGGCTCCGCTGCCGGAAGGTCCAGCTGATGCTCTCCTGATGGAGATGCTAGTCCCGGCGCCCTACAAGGCACCGGAGAAGAAGGACGAAAAGAAGGCCCCGGGGACCAGGAAGGGTCTCCGACGTAAGGTCGTACCGAATGCCTCGTCCGAAGATGACGAGGCACACACCTCTCCCGAAGGGGAGGAAGAAGAGGAAGGGGCCGCCCCATCCGGAGAGGATGGGGGGCCTGAGAAGGCGGACCAGGGGGCCGGGAAAGGCCCCTGGCGCAAGGTCGTCATACCCTCGTCGTCCGACGACGATGAGGCAAATTTCTCCCGCGGAGGCGGGGGGAAACAAGAAGAAACTCTGCCTCCCCGCACTGGGGTGGAGAAAAAGAGGAAAGCCGCCCCGGAGGGGGAGTGTCGGTGTCAAAACCGGCGGATCTCGGGTAGGGGGTCCTGAACTGTGCGTCTAGGCGGATGGTAACAGGAGACAAGGGACACGATGTTTTTACCCAGGTTCGGGCCCTCTCGGTGGAGGTAAAACCCTACTCCTGCTTGATTGATACTGATGATATGGGTAGTACAAGAGTGGCTCTACCACGAGATCAAGGAGGCTAAACCCTAGAAGCTAGCCTATGGTATGATTGTTGTTATTGTTGTTTTGTCCTACAGACTAAAACCCTCCAGTTTATATAGACACCGGAGAGGGCTAGGGTTACACAGAGTCGGTTACAATGGTAGGAGATCTACATATCCGTATCGCCAAGCTTGCCTTCCACGCCAAGGAAAGTCCCATCCGAACACTGGACGAAGTCTTCAATCTTGTATCTTCATAGTCAGGGAGTCCGGCCGATGATGATAGTTCGGCTATCCGGACACCCCCTAGTCCAGGACTCCCTCAGTAGCCCCTGAACCAGGCTTCAATGACGACGAGTCCGGCGCGCATATTGTCTTCGGCATTGCAAGGCGGGTTCCTCCTCCGAATAATTCATAGAAGATTGTGAACACCTGGATAGTGTCCGGCTCTGCAAAATAAATTCCACATGCCACCGTAGAGAGAATAATATTTACACAACTTCAATCTGCTGACATATTTCGTGGCGTGACGTCACCCACAGCCAAGCCTTTACTCGAATGGTTTTTGTCATACCACCTCAGCGCGTTTAGCGAAGCGGTCTCCTTGGCACGTCTTGTCGAAGCAGAGATGTGTTCCCCTTATTCCGGGATTCCCATCAATACGGACGTGGGTAACCCAACCGCGCCATTGATTGTGGCGCTTGGGAGATAAGCGAGTTTTACCAGGCCAGTAGGGATGCATAGTTTCATCCGCCCATATATAAGGGGATAAGGATCCACCTTTTCTACCTACGCCTTCTTCCTCGTTTGCTTATCCATCTCCGCGTACTCGAGCTCCAGCGCCCAAGTCTGCACATCTCACCTCGACCTTCTCCAGCCATGTCCGGAGTGGGAGGCAAGTGGATGGCCTCCTCCGTTACGGAGGGGCACATCAAGAAGCTGCACGACGCCGGATATCTGTCCAGTGATATCGCGCACCGGCTCCCCGACGAGGGGCAGCTCATCCCCACCCCCGAGCCCCATGAGAGGGTAGTATTCCTTCCCCATTTCCTCCGTGGACTGGGCTTCCCACTCCATCCTTTTGTCCGGGGGCTCATGTTCTACTACGGCCTGAATTTCCAAGATCTAGCCCCGAATTTCATCCTCAATATCTCGGCGTTTATCGTCGTGTGTGAGGCCTTCCTCTGCATCCAGCCCCACTTCGGCTTGTGGCTAAAGACCTTCAATGTCAAGCCGAAGGTTGTGAAGGGCAGCCAAGCGGAGTGCGGAGGCGCCATGGTGGGCAAAATGCCCAACGTTACTTGGCTCGAGGGCGCCTTCGTGGAATCCGTCAAAGTGTGGCAATCGGGGTGGTTCTACATCACCGAGCCGCGTGACCCTAAATGGGCAGCGGCCCCCGAATTCAGGTCTGGCATCCCCATGTAGCTCACCTCCTGGAAAGAAAATGGCTTGCTATGGGGTAGTTCGGAGGAGCTGACCGGACTCAAGTCCTGTCTCCAGACCCTGGTGAACAAGAAGCTCAAGCTTGTCAACGTGGTCCAGGTCATGCTCGTCCGCCGGATTCTCCCCTGCCAGCAACGGGACTTCAATTTGTGGGAGTTCAATCCGGCATAGCACCAGACCTTAAGCGGGCTCTTTGATACTACATACAAAGACGCCTGGAGGGTGCTGTTCAAGGGCGCCGAAGCCCCCGCATCCGCTACCGAAGATCGCGGATTCAGCTTGTAGCGTCCAGCTGACGAGGTAAGCCATGTTATCCTTTATGGGACACTTTGCTTTTCATATTTTGACTTCACGCGGGATCTAAACTCCCAATACCTTTGACAGGCCTGGCAGACGACATCCGGACAGGTTAACTGTCTGGCTCCCCTTCCAGAAGACCCAGCGGACGCCCGTTTGACAGGGCTGCTGGTCCCGGCACTCTACGTGGTGCCAGAGAAGAAGGCCAAGAAGAAGGCCACGGGAACCCGAAGGAGTTCCCGGTGTCAGGTGGTATCGGACTCATCGTCCGATGACTCCGAGGCGGACTCCTCCCACGAGGACGAGGAGGAGAAGAAGGAGGACTCTCCCCCAGCGGGGGGAGAGAAGAAGAGGAAGGCCTCCTCAACGAGGGAGGCCGAAGGGTCCAAGAAGGGAAGGACCCTTCCCCCGGACCCTTCCCCCGGACTGTTCCGCCAACGTCGGCGACAGCGACGAGGAGTGGCCCTCAAGGGCCAAGCCCCTGGCGAGATCGTAAGTATCCGGACTCCTAGATGATTTATAATTTTTCCTTTTGTCACATAGTGTCTTTCTAATGCCGCATACAACCCTGCAGTCCGCCCAAGGACGATCTTCCCGCTTCGTCGAGCGGGTCCTTGGGCACGTCGGATATGGATTCCCTTCCGACCGCCTCCACTCCCCGTGGCGCTGACGACACCGAGGTGGGATCCCAGGAGTGGACCCACCAGGAGGAGGAGGCTCCGGAGGTGTCGCAGGGCAACCTCCCGTACTTCGCACCGGACTCCGCACCGGAACCTGCAGTGGTTTCGGAGTCCGGCGGGCGGCCCCTTCGTAAGAAGGGCAAGACTGTGACACCGGCGGCCTCCGTCCAACCGGAGGCGCCGGATAACTTGCTGGAGGCGCTCAACAGCGCTTCCATCAAAGAAGAACACCGCACTGTCATGAGTGCGGTGATTCAGAAGGTTCAGCTCGCCAGGATAGGGCTGACCGAAGCCTGCAGCAGCCTTTTAATAGGCTTTGAGGTAAGAATTTTAAGATATGCAATATAATACCGCATAGACAGTAGCCCCTGATGCTCAGTTCGGTGTTCGGAAACAAAAGCCGGATTGAGGATCTAAAAAGATATACGCAGGAGTCTGAAAAAATGTGTCAATATGGGATTGCAGGCTGTGCTGCTGATCACTGCCGCATTGACTGCGGAGGTCAATGCTTTGAAGGAGAGCCTCGAGCGGTCCGAGAACGAGCTCGGCCGTGCCAAGAAGCAGCTCGAGGACAAGGAAGGTGAGTAACACCGTGTTAAAGTTGTACCTTACAAAAAAGGATTTTGTTGCAAGAGAAATAACAAGGATAACGTGGGTACTCCAGGGGCCACGAACGAGGTGGCGAACCTGAAGGAGGCAGTGTCCGCGGCCGAACGCAATGCAGCCGCGGAGCGAGCCGAGCGAGAGAAGCAGGAGGCGCGGGTGGCGGAGGTACAGCAAGAGCTCCAGGCTCTCGTGGAAAAGCACGAGGGTTTGGAGCGTGACTCGAAGGCTCGAGAGTCCGAGCTTGCATCGGCTCTTGAGAGTGCCAAGGCCGCTAAGGCCGATGCCCACAAGGCCCTCCAGGAAATCGAGGATTTGAAGAAAATAGCGGCGGGTAAGGCATTCTTCATGCAAAGCAAGCATGTTAAATTGAATTACCTTTTACTTACCCGGATTCGGAGCTCTCCAGGGACGTTCACAGATCTGCCCCGCAGCGTGTCCGATGCTGCCGCATTCTACTGGGCTGAGGAGGGGAGCTCGATGGAGAAGGTCTTCTGGTCTTAGTATGCTGAGGCAGGGCATCCGGTGCCCCTTAGCGACCAGCTGAAGCAGCTGGTCGAGCTCCACAACATGGCCGAACAGGCCATGAAGGGCCTCATAGTTCGGCTGTGGCCCAAGGAGGCCATGCCTGGGAGCTACTTTGGCCTGGTGCGGCGGCTGGTGGATGCGTGTCCCTGGGTTGAAGTCGTCAAGCACTCCGCCTGCATTGAAGGTGCCCGTCGGGCCCTTGCCCGTGCAAAGGTGCACTAGGGCAGGATGGACGCTGAGAAGCTTGTGATGGACGCGCCATCGGCGGGCAAGGAGTATCGTACGCCCGAAATGTATTATAAGAGTGTCCTGAAGGGTGCCCGCATGATTGTGGGTGAGTGCTCCAAAGATGTAATATTTGAGTAAACTCGCATTTTGTTATCCTCTGTGCTGAAAACTTTGTTCATATGCGCGAAGCAATGCTTGTTGATTTAAAATATTACCTTTTGTGCGGCCGTTTATGAAATCTGAGAGATGGCAAGTATGTCGGCTTCAGCCCCCACGCCACGAGTGCTGGGGTGTTCGGGATAAATTTGAGCGCTCTTGTTCCCATTTTTAGGTCCATCTAGGGAGGCGCTCAACACAACGAACAAGGCAACCGGACTTATAATGCTTGAACACTCTCACTTAGCCATAGAATTCTATAATTTTAAATTTCGGCGAAGCCCCTAGTGTTCGAAAGACCAAATTCGGGGCGCTATCCACGCCTGGGCCGGACAAAAAGGCCGGTTCCTCGCTCTAAGCGGCATAAGTCTTTAGGGACTCGAAAAAACCTCTCGAACAGCGACCAGCTCTCGCCTCATCATGACGGTCAGTTTTAGCTTTCTCCACTAAGGCGCTCGCCCAGCTCAACTGGGGCGCAATCGTAGTGGTTCTCCCAGTGCTACCTTAGCCAATACAACGGAATGTAAGGTACAAAAACATGGGAGCCGGGCAAACCCAACTATTGACCCAAGACATGATTAGGAGCCGATGCATATAATGCTATAAGTTCGGGGTGCCGCACTTGTGAAAGTGTTCGGACTTATCACACCATAATGTGGGGAACTTAAGCCCCTGGTGTATTTAGCCGTACCAAAGTGTACGGATGCAACATGTCGTGAATGAACATATGTATAAGAAAGAAATGCAATTATAAGCGAAAAGCGGTGCATTGTTTATTCAAAAAATGCTGCCATGAATGTAGAACAATACAAGTAGTGCGGTAAGCAAGGGATGGGACTATTAAACATGTCCCCCTCCAGGGGTAGGCTGCGGAATGGTGTATAAAACAGATTTATTGCTCATAATGGAGACCACCTGGATACTCGTCGTAGCCTTTCTCCTTCCCTGGCTGTTGCATCGTGAGTTCGGCAGGTCTACTGCCGGACAGGGCCTCTGGTGAACGGAGTCCTGCGGGTAAGAAAAAAAAGGAAATAGAATGACACACTTGGGAGCCCCTGGTGTGGTTCAGCCGCACTCTGGGCCTGTTGTGGTCGTGCCCCTTCCCCTATGCCCGTGGTATCTCCAGAGCGTAATGATGTACGCGAATGACCGGTCTTGCAATTTTGCAAGGGCTGGGGTTGGGGCCGCATTGCTACGCGTGCTCGGAATGTGCCAGGTGGTCTTGTTGTAGGTTACTCCGGGCATGTTTAGCCGTATCCGGTCGCTTAACGACCGGACTCGAGAATTGCCTTAAGAGGCTGCTCTGTACTTCTGCCGCGAGAGCCGCTGTGTGTTCCTCCGTTCGGAGGGAGCGTTCAGTGTTTCCGTTGACCGTGATGACTCCTCGAGGGCCTGGCATCTTGAGCTTGAGGTATGCGTAGTGCGGCACCGCGTTGAACTTTGCAAACGCGGTCTGTCCGAGCAAAGCATGATAGCCGCTGCAGAATGGAACTATATCGAAGATTAACTCCTCGCTTCGGAAGTTATCCGGGGATCCGAAGACCACTTCAAGTGTGACTGAGCCTGTACAATTGGCCTCTACACCTGGTATGACGCCTTTGAAGGTCGTCTTTGTGGGTTTAATCCTTGAGGGGTCTATGCCCATCTTGTGCACTGTATCCTGATAAAGCAGGTTCAAGCTGCTGCCGCCGTCCATCAGGACTCTGGTGAGGTGAAATCCATCGACGATTGGGTCTAAAACCAATGCGGCGAATCCGCCATGGCGGATGCTGGTGGGGTGGTCCCTTCGATCAAAAGTGATCGCGCAGGAGGACCATGGGTTGAACTTCGGGGCGACTGGCTCCATCGCGTATACGTCCCTGAGTGCACGCTTCCGCTCCCTCTTGGGTATGTGGGTTGCGTATATCATGTTCACCGTCCGCACTTGTGGGGGGGAACCTTTCTGTCCTCCATTGTTCGGCGGCCGGGTCTCTTCCTCGTCATCACTGTGCAACCCCTTGTCATTATTTTCGGCAATTAACTTGCCTGCCTGCTTGAATACCCAACAATCCCTATTGGTGTGATTAGCTGGCTTTTCGGGGGTGCCGTGTATCTGGCATGAGCGGTCGAGTATTCGGTGCAAATTGGACGGACCCAGAGTAGTTCTTTTGAATGGCTTTTTCCGCTGACCGGGTTTAGAGCCTCTAAATCCGGCATTGACTGCCGTATCTTCAGTATTGTCGCCGTTAATGCGGCATTTCTGCTTGTTGCGACGCGACCTGCCGTTGCGGTCCTTGGTATCTGGACTGCCAGAATTTTTTCTGAGGTTGTTGCTGCGAGCTAGCCAGCTGTCCTCTTCCGCGCAGAAGCGGGTCATGAGTGATGTGAGGGCTGCCATGGATTTCAGCTTTTCCTGTCCCAGGTGCCGGGCAAGCCACTCGTCGCGGATGTTGTGTTTGAAGGCCGCGAGGGCCTCCGCATCCGGACAGTCGATGATTTGATTTTTCTTTGTCAAGAACCGTGTCCAGAACTGTCTAGCCGATTCGTCTGGCTGCTGAATTATGTGGCTTAGGTCATCGGCGTCTGGGGGTCGCACATATGTGCCCTAGAAGTTATCAAGGAATGCGGCTTCCAGGTCCTCCCAACACCCAATTGATTCTGCTGGCAAGCTGTTAAGCCAATGCCGAGCTGGTCCTTTAAGCTTGAGTGGGAGGTATTTGATGGCGTGAAGATCATCGCCGCGGGCCATATGGATGTGAAGGAGATAGTCCTCGATCCAAACCGCGGGGTCCGTTGTGCCATCATAGCATTCAATATTTACGGGTTTGAACCCTTCAGGGATTTGATGATCCATTACTTCATCTGTGAAGCATAGTGGGTGTGCGGCGCCTCTATATTGGGCTATATCACGACTTAGCTCGAGCGAGCTTTGTCTACTGTGTTCGGCCCGGCCGGAGTTGCTGTATCCGGCGCGACGGTAGTCGTCGCGCGTCATGGGGCGCCCACACGATCCGTAGATCGATCTTGATTGTCTTGCCTTATCCTCCAATATGTCTCGCAAGTCCGGCGCATTCCCCCGTGGCTTCGTACTTTTCGAGCGGTGCCAGGATACGGTTCTAGTGGAGGGCCTAGAGGCCTCTCTGTCGCGGCCACGAGGTGGTCGGTCAGCCGTATTGTGCGCTGGTGATGCAGGTTTATATGCCTCCTCCTCTAATCGGGGGAGTAGCTTGCATTTGGGGTAGCTTTTGGAGGGGCGTTCGAGTTCATGCTCTTCGGCCGCAAGGACTTCAATCCATCTGTCGACTAGCAGATCTTGATCAGCTCTAAGCTGTTGCTGCTTTTTCTTGAGGCTATTTTTCGTGGCCATAAGCCTGCGTTTAAAACGCTCTTGTTCGACGGGATCCTCAGGCACGACGAATTCATCGTCTTCGAGGCTTGCCTCATCTCCGGAGGGAGGCACGTAATTATCGTCCTCTAACTCTTTGTCTGCCGCTCTCTCGTGAGGGCTGGCTTCTCCATCCTCCTGTGCTGAATCTTGCTGGAGGGGGTTGTCTTTGGCACTATCTGGGGTGTTATTGTCTCCGGTGCCGGAATCTCCATTCTTGCTGTGGCAGGATTTAGAGTGGCGCCGCTGACGCCGGCGCTTAGGCTGCTTCTTGGAGGAGTCTTCCTCCGTTGTTTCCTCGCCATTCACATCCTTTGGGATGTCCACCATGTATATGTCATATGACTAGGTGGTCTTCCAGTGCCCCGTAGGCGCTGGTTCTTGGTCGTCTCCGGCATCGTCGTCCATACCGTCGATGTCTTCGGAGTCGAAGTCTAGCATGTCGGTTAGATCGTCGACAGTGGCTACAAAGTGGGTGGTGGGTGGGGTTTGAATTTCTTTGTCGCCTGCATCCCAACCGTCTTGACCGCAGTCCAGCCAGGGCTCTCCTGATAACGAGAGATATTTCAGCGAATTCAAGATGTCGCCGAAAGGTGAATGTTGAAAGATGTCCGCAGCGGTGAACTCCATGATCGGCGCCCAATCGGATTCGATTGGAGGGGGCGCGGGAGGTTTGGAGTCCGGCGAGGAGTCCGACACCTCGGAGTCACGAGCCTCACAGGGGACAAGGTCAGTATTCGGCTCCATCACCATAGATGTTGCAGCCCCTAAGGTGGTGTCTAGCCACCCGTCCTCGATCTGCGCAGCCGGCTCCGAATTGAGGATCGGAGCGGACTCGTGTGCGGCCTCCAGGACACTGTCCGGCAGCAGTGCTAAATCGTGCCCATCGTGACAGTGCGGCGCGCTTGGCTGTGGCTTGAATCCATCGAAGATCAAGTCTCCGCGGATGTCAGCCGTGAAGTTTAGACTTCCAAATCTGACCTGACGGCCAGGGGCGTAGCTTTCGATCTGCTCCAGATGGCCAAGCGAATTGGCCCGCATTGCAAAGCCGCCGAATACAAAAGATCTGTCCGGGGAGAAAGGTCTCACCCTGGACTGCGTTGTTGTTGATGATCGAAGGAGCCATCGAGCCTATTGGGGACGACACAGAGGAACTGTCAATGAAAGCACCAATGTCAGTGTCAAAACCGGCGGATCTCGGGTAGGGGGTCCTGAACTGTGCGTCTAGGCGGATGGTAATGGGAGACAAGGGACACGATGTTTTTACCCACGTTCGGGCCCTCTCGATGGAGGTAAAACCCTACTCCTGCTTGATTGATATTGATGATATGGGTAGTACAAGAGTGGCTCTACCACGAGATCAAGGAGGCTAAACCCTAGAAGCTAGCCTATGGTATGATTGTTGTTATTGTTGTTTTGTCCTACGGACTAAAACCCTCCGGTTTATATAGAGACCGGAGAGGGCTAGGGTTACACAGAGTCGGTTACAATGGTAGGAGATCTACAAATCCGTATCGCCAAGCTTGCCTTCCACGCCAAGGAAAGTCCCATCCGGACACAGGACGAAGTCTTCAATCTTGTATCTTCATAGTCAGGGAGTCCGGCCGATGATGATAGTTCGGCTATCCGGACACCCCCTAGTCCAGGACTCCCTCAGGGAGGCTGGGACGTCCAAGAAGGGAAAGGCGTCCCTTCCGGACTACTCCACCACGGCCGCCGATAGCGAGGAGGGGCGGCTGCCCAGGGGGAAGCCCCTAGCACGATCGTAAGTATCTGCACTCTATTGTGATTTTGCTTCATAGTCATGTTATAACACTGAACATGTATACAGTCCGGCCAGGGTCCATCCCGAGGTATCGTCTTCGGATGGGTCCTTGAGTGATTCAGCGATGAACTCGCTCCCGACGGCCACTACTCCTCAGCCTACGGATGACACAGAGGTGTTGTCCCAAAGGCTCCCAGAGCGGGGGGAGGTGACTTTGGAGGCGCCCCAAGGCGGAATTGCAGACGTCAGACACGCGGGGTTCAAGATCCCCGCGGATCATGCCGATGAGAGCCGCAGCAAGCCGAACTCTCATCCGGATACTGTGCCGGAGCCTTTGATGGTTTCGGATGCGGGCAGGCGGCCCCTCGCTAGGGAGGACGAGCCGTCGTGCTGATGACTTCCATTATGCCAGAGGCGTCGGATAGTCTGCTGGAAGCGCTTTGCGGCGCTTCCATGGATGAAGAGCACCGTACTCTTATGAGTGTGGTGATTCGCGAGGTTCTGTCTGCCAAGAGCGGACTAACCGAAGCATGCACCAGCCTCCTAACAGGCTTTGAGGTAAGTAATAAAAATGTGTGAAATTACCACTCGATAGGTAGTAGCCCCTGATACTCTGTTTGGTGTTCGGAAAGAAAAGCCAAACAGAGGGTCAATTATAATCCACAGGCTGTGCTGCTGTCCGCACAACCAAGGACGCCGGACTAAAACAGGACCTGGAGCAGGCGCAGGGAGAGGTCGACCTCACGAAGAGGCAGCTTGAAGAGAACAAAGGTGAGTAATTCCCCGCTCTCATATAATGAAGAATAGGCAAAATTGGTTATTCTGACGACAAAGCATCGTGACTTTGTAACAGGGCCCACCACCGAGGTGGTGTCTCTGAAGAAAGCGATGTCCGAGGCCGAGGACAAGGCGGCTCTGGAGCGCAAAGAGCGCGAGAAGAAAGATGCTAGAGTGGGCGAGGTACAACAAGAGCTCCAGGAGCTCGGCAAAAAGTTCGAGTCCATGGAGCATGATCTTATGGTGAAAGAGGTCGAGCTTGCGAAGGCCCTTGCGAGTATGAAAGACGCCAAGGCCGTAGCCGAGAAGGCACAGCAGGAAATCCAGGCGGCCAAGAAGATAGGGGCGGGTAAGGCATTCTTTATGCAAAGCAAGCATGTGGAGGAGGCATTTCTTTTACTTACCTGAATTCGGAGCTCTCCAGGGGCATTCGCAGATCTGCCACGCAGTGTATCAGATGCTGCGGAGTTCTACCGTGCCGAGGAGGGGAGCGCAACGAAGAAGTTGTTCTGGTCCCAGTATGCCGGGGCCGAACACCCAACGCCTCTGAGTGACCAACTGAAGCAGTTGGTTGAACTCCACAGGGCGGCCGAAGTGTCTATGAAAGATTTCATAGTCCGGATGTGGCCTGGTGAGCCCTTGCCCACTAGCTACTTCGGCCTGATCAAGCAGATGGTGAATGCCTGTCCGCGGCTTGAAGTTATCAAGCAATCTGTTTGCATCGAGGGTGCCCGTCGGGCCTTTGCCCGCGCGAAGGTGCATTGGAGCAAGCTGGATGCGAAGAAGCTGGTGAAGGACGGGCCGCCGGAGGGCAAGGCGCATCGCTATCCCGAGAAGTATTCCGATGGTGTTATGAAGGGCGCTCGTCTCGTGGCCGATGAATGTACCAAGGATACAATCCTTGAGTAAATGTACCTCTATCGTTGTTGTAATATAAAAACAAAATTACTTGCGCTATGTAGCGCTGTTTGATTTAAAATATTACCTTCTGTGCGGCTATTTATAAAATTCTGAAAGTAGGCCAGTCGCGGCTTCCGCCCCCACGTAACTAGTACCGGGGTGTTCCTGGAAAAACCCGGATACTCTTTATCCAAATTTTTGGTCCCTTAAGGAGGTATCCGGTGCAGCGAACAAGGCAATCGGACTATGCGGCTTTATAACTTTCACTTAGCCATAGAAGTCTCCAATTTTAAAGTTCGGCGAAGCCCCTAGAATTCCGAGGGCCGAATTGGGGCGCTATATACGCCTAAATCGGACGAGGCCGATTCATCGCCTAAAGCGGAAAAAATCTTTAAGGATTTTAAGACCTCTCGAACAGCAACCAGCTCTCGCCGCATCATGCCGGTCAGTTTTTGGCTTTCTCTACTGAGGTGCTTGTCCGGATGAACCGGGACACAATCGCAGTAGTTCTCCCTGCGCTACCTTAGCCGATATAACGGAACGTAAGGTACCAAAACAAGGGAGCCGGGCAAACCCAACTATTGACCCAAGACGTGATTCGGAGCTGATGCATATAGTGCTATAAGTTCGGGGTGCCACACTATTGAAAATATTCGGACTTGTTTTGCCATGATATGGGGTGCCATAAGGAGCCCCTGGCAAAACTGATCGTACCAAGGTGTACGGATGCAATATTAAATGAACATTTGTAAGAAAAATGCGCAAATAGGAATAATAAGTTGACGCTATATATTATTTCCCATTGATGAATAATACGTTTAAGCGTATGTTTACAATGGGTGCGTTTAAGCAGAAGTAAATAGTGTCGGCGTTCTGGGAACGGGGGTACCCAGACTTGCCTGCCTGCGGCCTGCGACGTGGCTCAAGGAGTGGCCCAGTATGGCCCATCTTCATCAACACATGATCGAGACCCTCGCGAGGGGCCTAGCCTCGCAGGGTGGACGACAGGAGGCTTCCTCAGGCGCTGCCTCGTCAGGATGGTTCGCGAGGAGGCAGAGAGATCAAGGCGGGGTACCTCACGAGGTGCCCGTAACACAAGCCATGACGACCAAGGCTAGGCGGGTGCCAGGCGGGCGACGGCCTGCGCAGAGTCCTTGTTTCCTCTTTGGTGCAAAGGGGGCAAGCGCAGACAAGGGTATCAAGCAAAGGCAACCATTTCGGTGCAACAAGACCAAGACCAGCAGGACGGCAGAACGGAGATCATCGTGGAGCCCAAGCCGGCGTCATCGTCAGGGTCTTTGGCAGGCGAGGACCAACTTTAGTCAGGATAAGTGTACTAGATGTACCCCTTCAAAATGGCCAATTGTTGGCGCCCTTCCCGCTCAATATTTGGGAAGAGGCCCGGGGCCTTCGCGTATAAATAGGACTAGCCACCCACATGGTAGGGGGGTCGGATCCGCATCTGAGACACAGAGAGAGAGGCGACTGAACTCCCCCTAGCAGTTCATCACACCAACCAAGAATAGACCCTCGCGAGGCTATTCTCCCCTTGTACTGTTCCTCATCAGCCCCAGAGGCAATCCACCACACCACAAACTGGAGTAGGGTATTACACCACAATGGTGGCCTGAACCAGTATAAATCTCGTGTCCCTTGTGTTGTTCTTCGTGTAGTTTAGATCCTAGCGAGGCAGTGAGACATGGGTAGGCTGGAGGTGTGATCTCCGTGTACACCCTAGTGTTCGAACCTTGAGGGTCTGCCGGAACCCAAAATCCGACATTTGGCGCGCTAGGTAGGGGTGTGCCCGAATCTGCCCTCCGTCGCCTCGTGTTCCACCGCCCGTCCCATCCATGTCAGACGCACGTCACGCCCGCACCGAGCGCTGGGCCACTCTCGCCACTCGCGTCGCCCAGACGGCCCCCGTCAGTGGGCGCCCCCGCCGTTCCCCGTCGCCTGCCGTCAATGCCGCCACCGGGCCGGCGGGGAATGAGCAGCAGGCGTCATCCCTGCATCCTTCAGTGCGGCGAGAAGGCCGCACCGCCACCCCATCACTGACTCCGGCCGGCTCCTCGTCCCACGCCCGTCGCGCTCCCGCGGATGCGCATGCCGCGCTGCTCCTGGCACGGGAGCTCCCGCACTACCGTCACGTCGACAACCTCTACGACGAGTGGCTCGCCCGCATCACAGAGCTCGTCAGCGCCACTGGGGGCTCCCCGCACCATCCCTCTCACTGCACCGCGCCCCGCCCTGCACGGACGACGAAGCTCCGGGGGCGCCTCAGCCGCCTCCCCCTCAAGAAGGCGCCTTGGCCCCAAGGCGCGTGGCCCCTGGGCGGAACCCACTCCATCCGGCGCCAGCACAGCAAGAGAAGAGCTGCCAAGAGATCCCTTGTCCACAAGAGGCCGCCCGTGTGCTCCTCGCACCGGCTCGGCACGAACGCGCTCCTGCTCCAGCGCATCAAGACCCTGCGCTGCACCTGGCTGCAGCGCACAGAGATCCGCAAGATCAAGCTCTCCGTCACCAAAGGGCTCCCGCGGCCACTGTAGGCTGCCGTGCCTTCTCCGCCGAGCTGCGCAGCGTGGCTTGGCCGGGCAAGTTCAAGCCAGACCTGCCCCCGCGCTACGATGGCACGGCTGACCCTGCTGAGTTCCTCTAGCTCTACGAGCTGGGCATCGAAGCCGCCAACGGGGATGAGAAGGTCATGGCGAACTGGTTCCCCATGGCGCTCAAGGACGGCGCCCGCACCTGGCTCCTGAACCTGGCTCCTGGCACAATATCCTCCTGGGACGAGATGTGCACCTGATTCATCGCCAACTTCCAAGGCACCCATGACCGGCCCCCGGCCATGAGCGACTTGCGCCGCATCAAGCAGCAGCCGGGAGAGACCCTGCAGAAGTTCATCCAGCGCTTCAACAGCGCTCGCCTTAAGATCCCCAAGGTGTGTGAGGATGCCATCATCTCAGCTTTCTCCGACGGCGTGCCTGACGTCAAGATGAAGGAGGAGCTCGTGATCCATGAGGACCTGTGCACCTCCCTGGAGCTGTTCAACCTGGCGACCAAGTGCGCTAGGGCTGAGGAAGGGCGCCTTTCCCTCCTCGAGCTGCCAGCTGCTGACCCAAAAGAGAAGAAGCCCAAGGCCAAGGACGTGAAGTGCAAGGGGGGTGTCGTGCTTGCGGCAGAGCCAGACACCAAGCGAGGCAGGGATCAGTCTGAGTCATCCAAGGGCAGCCGGTACTGCGTGTACCATGACCTCCACACCCACAACACCAACGAATGCCAAGAGCTCAGGGCCGTACGAGACGTGCGTGCCGGCCAACGCCCTGAGCGCAGCGACCGGGGCTATGGCCGAGGAGGAGGAAGAGGTGGAGGACGATGGGAAGACCGTGGCCCTCACCAAGGGTGGCGTGACCGACCTCGCGAGGACTGCTGGCAGGACCAGCCTCGTGAGGGAGGTTGGAGGGACCCACCTCGCGAGGGGGGTTGGAGGGATCAGCCTCACGAGGATCGCCCACAAGGTAATACGAGCCTCCCTCCTCTGCCACCACAGCCGAGGAGGAATGAAGACCATCACCAGGATGAGGGGGCTGGAGGCTTTCAAGAGCCGCGCGCAATCACTTGCATCTTGGGCGGCGCACAAGCCCCCGCCTCTCAGCGCATCTTCAAGAAGTTTGCTCGCGAAGTGAATGCAGTCCTCCCCAAGCTTGAGGCCACATGCCCTCTCAGGTGGACAACATGCGCTATCACGTTCAGCTCAGCGGATCAGCTCAAGTGCGCAGCCACAGCAGGAGTCCTCCCAATGCTTTGTTCCCCAATCATCAGCAATGTGCAAGTCACCAGGACCCTCATCAATGGCGGAGCAGGGCTTAATGTCCTATCCGTTGAGACGTTCAACAATCTCCAAGTGCCATACAATCAGCTGCAGCCAACCAAGCCTTTCTCAGGAGTCACTGATGGTTCCACGGTTCCGATAGGGCAGGTCTGCCTTCCTGTAACCTTCGGGACGTGCGACAACTACCGCACCGAGCTCATTGACTTCGACGTCGCTCACATCCGCCTGCCGTACAATGCCATCCTCGGGTACCCAACCCTGGCCAAGTTCATGGCCGTGACCCATCATGGCTACAATGTCCTCAAGATGCCAGGAAGCGGTGGAGTCATCACTGTGCCTTGTGAAGAGAGAGAGAGAGAGGTTGTGTGTTCTCTGGAACGTGCTTTCCAAGCCGCCTCAATTGAAGACCCAGATCATAGGAACGGGAGGCTTCCCGAGGCTGCTCCTAAGAAGAAGAAGACATCGCCTGGCCCGACCCCTCGGGAGGCAGGCCCGTCAGGGTCCGCGCCTGTTCAGGGGGCACCTCCTTCTGTCGCATAGGAAGGCGCGCTCGGCGCCCTCCTCAAGCAGGGCTCGGGGGCTCTCTTCTGGAGGGCCATCGACTTTGCTAAGATCACGAGGGAGGCGCTTGGGCACCACTTGCATGCGTGCTTCAACGCACGTTTCCCTCAGGAAGGAGCAAGGCAAGGAGGGCCAAACCCTCAGGAATTCGTCAGCGAGATCATCCAGGAGTTGCAGGAGTCAAGAGTCATGAGTGGCAGCCGCCGCTTGCCTGTCGTAGCTCCCCATCCAGGCGAGGATGGTGGGCTGCGCGTCTCCATCGACATACCAGGACTCAACCGAGCCGCCTCTCAGGAGCGCCTCTGGCCCTCACGCGTGGGACGCTGCGAAGGTCCACCTCACAGCTATGTTCGCATGCCTTACAGCCTACCGAACGCGGCTGCTGTGCATCAGCGCCTCATGAGGGGCATCTTGGAGGCTTAGGCGGTCAGGCATTCCGCAGTCCTGGCGGAGATGGAGATGGTCCGCGAGGAGCTGCCAGCGCCTCCAGAGCCTCCCGAGGCCCCTGGGCTTGGGGGCTCGTGAATATCGTCTCCTGCAGCGCACGCCGTCCGCTACTTCAGCATCCCTCCATCTTCAGCATCATCAGGTGACATCCTTCGAGTTTCATTTTCAACTAGGAGCGCCCCCCAGGGCTGCATCATTCCCAGGCCACGTGGGTCCGTCCCTGCGGCATGTATCACTTTAGTTCATGTTTTCAGCTTACTTTATTGGGGGCGCCCCTCGTGCTGCATCATCCCCAGAGTCGCTCGGGCCTGACCCAGCGGTGATCGTCTCTTTTTGCGTCTATCTAAATGGATTTTCTCCCTCATGGCTAACGTGCTTGACCTAATCGCCCGCTCGATTGATGCCAACTGGTGGAGCTGCTCCCTCACGGCACGACGCTTGCGCATGGGTCCATCCCTGCAACGTCGACAAACCTGGACGGCTGAGCTCTGGCCGCGGCAACCCCGCAGGGCGCTACCTCACCAAGCCTTCAGTGCCTCGTCACCCTCCTGGAGCAACCAGCAGCTGGCCGGCAATTGTAACGGCAAACCCTCGCTTTTCTCATGATAAACTTGCAGGATCGCTTTAAGGAGCAGCGTCGGGCAAGGCCTCTGCGGCGTCTCATTCGCTCTCGTCCACGCGAACCGCTTGCATGTTAAAGGGGGGGCACCTGAGCATCGCGACTCATGGGCTCTTACTGGCTCTCCAGCCCTCACCCTCTGGCCTTGTCCACGGCATCGCGACCTGGCATACCAGCAACGGCTGAGCCAGCTCGAGGCCCGGGACCTGAGGACGTAGAGCACGAGGGGGAGCAAAGGCGAGAGGGAAGAGGCACGTGGGGACCTCGCCAGGAAACTCCTCGGCTGTCGACGCGCGGGCCCGACGCCGCGCCAAGGAGTGGTTTCTGACCCCCGAGATAAGTCCTCATCCAGAAACACTAGCTATCGCAGCACCAACCTCGCACCTACGCAGTTCCGTTTTGGCGACGTCGCACTCCTTTCTCACCGAACGATGGCTGCTTGAGTGCTAAAGGGGACCTCCTGAGCATCGCGACTCAGGGGCTCTTACTGGACCCCGGGCCGCTCACCTCCCGGCCTTGACCACGGCATCGCAACCTGGCATACCAACGACGGCTGAAGCCTGCCTTGGAACCGGGACCTGTCAGCGCAGAGCGTCAAGTCCTCGCAAGGTTCGAAAGGAGGAACTAAGCTAAGACGGGACGAGCATCCCTCACCACTTCATGATAAGGATCATATTAACAAATGGAACTACAAGCACCTTACAAACCCCCGCGGGGTGTGTTCTTCGATTCCTCGCAGGGAACAAAAGGAGCAAATCCTAAAAAGTGCTAACTACGCGCGCCTCCGCAAGAGACGCCATCATCAACAGTGGGCCGTCAGCCACCGGCGCCAACCCCATACAGATCAGTGGCGACGGCAGCCTGACGAGCCCGCCCTGCTCCGGGACTGATGCAAGCTCGAGGGCTCATAGCTGTCGTCGCTCGTCTTCGGGGTCGCAAGGAGCTCGGTGGAGTCGCTGGATCCTCCGACACCTCCGCTACCTGAGGAGCTGCTGGGGAAGCGGTTGACGAGCCTAGTCCTCACCGCGGCAGGGCCCCGGCCGCCTTTCTCAGGACAGCACTCCAACCGGCGTCCCTTCGTGCCGAAGACCTTGAAGAACATCAGGGAGGAGCCGTCATACTCGAGGTGGATTGCGAGGATGCCACCCGTCCTGCAGACCTGGGCGATCTCGCCCCAGCCACGGGTCAGGTAGACCCTGCCCGGAGCGACGACCTCGACCTCCACTTCGGTCGCAGGGGTACTGCAGTCAGCATGCTGCAGCCAAAGCTCGATAGGCCCCTCGGTGGAATCTCGAAGGCGAAGGAAGGAGGGAGACGAATCCAGGACCAAGGAGGCATGGCGGTGTGAAGCACGAGCTCGCGAGAAGAGCCCTCGGTGTGGACTCCAGGAGGAACGACGCGCACCTTCGTGATCCGCCTGCGGCGACGGCGCCTCTGGCGGTGCCGCTCGGCGCCAGCGCCTTCAGGGCCCTCGATCCGGGCGTACAAGGGCAGTGGGAATCCCGGCGGTGGCCGCTCGAACCATGGCCTCGACACCTCCTGCCAAGCACCCCCTTCCCCGTGGTAAGAGACGAGCCGTTTCTTCGGAGGAAGCGGGACAGGACCCTCTCGTTGGGCCTTCCCCTTCTCTTCGGCAGAAAACCAATGGATCTGTGCCATTGGTGCAGGGAAGAGCAAGGACGAAGAGGAACACAGAGAGTAGCAAGGAGGGATGAACCGGAGGGGCTCGCGCCGTTCCATACATATAGCCGAGGGAGGCCAACCGACGGCCTCCACGATCATAGGTAACCATGACCCGTTTTGCATACAGGGACTTGTCAATTTGTGCGGTTACCGAGGCGTCGTGGGGGAGCCAAGACGCCCACGTCCAATCAACCGCCATGTGGCGCCCAAGGCCGCAGGCTATTGGGGCCCGCGGTGCTTCGCACTTGCCTCTTTGCTTCTCTGCTAAGCCAAGTCCAAGCGCGCCTTGGGCCCGGGGGCTACTGTCGGCGTTCTAGGAACAGGGGTACCCAGACTTGCCTACCTGCGGCCTGCGACGTGGCTCAAGGAGTGGCCCAGTACGACCCATCTTCATCAACACATGCTTGAGACCCTCGCGAGGGGCCAAGCCTCGCGGGGCGGACGATAGGAGGCTTCCTCGGGCGCGGCCTCATTAGGTTGGCTCGCGAGGAGGCGGAGAGATCAAGGCCGGGTACCTCACGAGGTGCCTATGACGCAAGCCATGACGACCAAGGCCAGGCGGGCGCTAGCCTGCGCAGAGTCCTTGTTTCCTCTTTGGTGCAAAGGGGGCAAGCGCAGGCAAGGGTATCAAGCAAAGGCAACCATTTCGGTGCAACAAGACCAAGACCAGCAGGACGACAGAACGGAGGTCATCGTGGAGCCCAAGCCGGCGTCATCGTCAGGGTCTTTGGCAGGCGAGGACCAACTTTAGTCAGGATAAGTGTACTAGATGTTCCCCTTCAAAATGGCCAATTGTTGGCGCCCTTCCCGCTCAATATTTGGGAAGAGGCCCGGGGCCTTCGCCTATAAATAGGACTAGCCACCCACAGGGTAGGGCGATCGGATCCGCATCTGAGACACAGAGAGAGAGAGGCGACTAAACTCCCCCTAGCAGTTTATCGCACCAACCAAGAACAGACCCTCGCGAGGCTGTTCTCCCCTTGTACTATTCCTCATCAGCCCCAGAGGCAATCCACCACACCACAAACTGGAGTAGGGTATTACACCACAATGGTGGCCTGAACCAGCATAAATCTCGTGTCCCTTGTGTTGTTCTTTGTGTACTTTAGATCCTGGCGAGGCGGTGAGACATGGGTAGGCTGGAGGTGTGATCTCCGCGTACACCCCAGTGTTCGAACCTTGAGGGTCTGCCGGAACCCGAAATCCGACAAATAGGACTATTTAACATGTCCTATCCAAGGGCAGGTTGCATGTAGGTATATAAAACAGGTATAACGATCGTGAACAGATTCCACCTGGGTATTTCCTTTTGTGCCGAAAGCCTGTTGCTCCCTTGGTTTTCTCTCATGTGTAAGTCCGACAATCCGGCGCTTATGAAGAGGCTGCCCTAAAGCAATGTCCTGAAAGATAAAAAGGGAGGGTTATGAAGGTATGTGGCGGTTATACTGCACTGTTGACTGAGTCACTGCTGCGCCTCCGCCCATGCCCATGGTATTTTGAGTGCATAATTGTGTATGCGCGGCACGAATGCTGCTAAGATGGGGCTTGAGTGGAGGCTGGACTGCTAGTCGCGCTCTTAGCGTGCCTGGTGATCCTGTTGCTAGGTGCTCTGGACTCACTTGACGGTGCTCGAGGTTGTCGTCGCCGGATTGGTGGTTTGTCGGAGGAGGCCGCATTGCACTTCCACCGCGAGGGCTGCAGTATGCTCTTCTGTACGGAGAGAGCGGTCCATGTTTCCGTTGACTGTTATGACCCCGCGCGGTCCTGGCATCTTGAGCTTTAGGTATGCATAGTGTGGTACCGCATTGAATCTAGCGAATGCGGTTCGTCCAAGCAGTGCGTGGTAACCACTACGGAAAGGGACGATATCGAAGATTAATTCTTCGCTTCGGAAGTTATCCGGAGATCCGAAGACCACTTCCAATGTTATAGAGCCCGTGCAACGGGCCTCTACTCCAGGAATTACACCTTTAAAGGTGGTTTTGGTGGGCTTGATCCTTGAAGGGCCGATGCCCATTTTGTGCACTGTGTCCTGATAAAGCAGGTTCAGGCTGTTGCCGCCGTCCATAAGGACTCCCGTGAGGTGGAATCCGTCGATGATTGGGTCTAGGACCAATGCGGCTGAGCCGCCGTGACTGATGCTGGTAGGGTGATCCCTACGGTCAAAGGTGATCGGACAAGCTGACCATGGGTTGAATTTGGGGGCGACTGGCTCCATCGCATAGACGTCCCGTAGTGCTCGCTTCCGTTCCCGCTTGGGAATGTGGGTGGCGTAGATCATGTTGACCGTTTTCACCTGGGAGGAAATTTCTTCTGTCCTCCCGTGTTCGGACATCGGGGCTCCTCGTCATCGTTGCTGTGCAGCCCCTTGTCCTTGTTTTCGACGTTTATTTTGCCGGCCTGTTTGAACACCCAGCAGTCTCTATTGGTGTGGTTGGCTGGCTTGTCCGGGGTGCCGTGAATTTGGCACGAGCGTTCAAGTATGCGGTCCAAACTGGACGGTCCCTGATTGTTTCTTTTGAACGGCTTCTTTCGCTGACCGGATTTAGATCCGCTGAATCCGGCATTGACTGTCGTGTCTTCAGTGTTGTCGCCGTTGTTCCTTCGCTTATGTCTGTTGCGCCGTGGCTTGTCGTTGTTGTCGCGGGCATCCGAAGTGCCAGAATGTGGCGTAGTGCTGCTGCGAGCCAACCAGTTGTCCTTGCCCACGCAAAAGCGGGTCATTAGTGTCATGAGAGCTGCCATGGACTTGGGTTTTTCCTGGCCAACGTGTCGGGCGAGCCACTCGTCATGGATATTGTGCTTAAAAGCTGCCAGGGCTTCGGGTCCGGACAGTCAACTATTTGGTTCTTTTTAGTTAGGAACCGAGTCCAGAATTTCCTGGCTGACTCTCCGGGCTGTTGAGTAATGTGGCTCAAATCATCAGCATCCGGTGGTTGCACGTATGTGCCCTGGAAGTTGTCAAGAAATGCGTCTTCCAGGTTTTCCCAACTGCCAATGGAATTTGCGGGCAGGCTGTTTAGCCAGTGCCAGGCGGGTCCTTTGAGCTTAAGGGGAAGATACTTGATGGCGTGTAGATCGTCTCCGCGGGCCATGTGAATGTGGAGAAGGAAATCTTCGATCCATACTACGGGGTTTGTTGTGCCATCGTATGATTCGATGTTTATGTGTTTGAACCCTTCTGGGAATTCATGATCCATCACTTCGTCAGTGAAGCAGAGGGGGTGCGCGGCGCCTCTGTGCCGGGCTATGTGGCTACGCAGTTCGAATTGGTCTGGGTGGCTGTGTTCAGCCCGTCCGGACTTGTTGATAGTGTATCTGGCGCGACGGTCATCGTCGCGTGCTGGGGCGCGCCCACGCGATCCGTAGATCGATCTTGGATGTCCTGCTTTGTTTTCCAGTATATCTTGCAGGTCTTGCCTATTGCCACGGGCCGTAGTGTATTGGCGTGGGGGTGCGGGTTGGTATTCGGGCTGATATGCCCTTTTATCCCGGCCACGAGGTGGCCGGTCAGCCGTGTGGCGCTCGAGTCCATATTCCTCGGCTGCTAGGACTTCAGTCCATCTATCTGTGAGCAGGTCTTGATCAGCTTGAAGTTGCTGCTGCTTCTTTTTCAGGCTCCTCGCAGTGGCCATGAGCCGA
The DNA here is from genome assembly GCF_002162155.2 of Triticum dicoccoides. NCBI lineage: Eukaryota > Viridiplantae > Streptophyta > Magnoliopsida > Poales > Poaceae > Triticum > Triticum dicoccoides. The sequence continues at coordinate 241,484,512 of NC_041389.1, forward strand.
CGCTTGAAGCGCTCCTGCTCGACGGGGTCCTCAGGTACGCCGAACTCGTCGTCGCTGAGGCTAATCTCGTCTTTGGAGGGGGGCATGTAGTTGTCCTCCTCTGGATATCCGTCTGTCGCCTGTTCGTCTGGGCTGACCTGCCCGTCTTCCTGCTCGGCCTGCTCGAAGGCAGGCTGATCAGGGTTGTATTCCTCTTCAGCACCATTCGGATTGTTTTCGTATCCTAGGCCGGTATTGCTGTGTCGGGGCTTGGAGCGGCGCCGACGACGCCCATGCTTTGCTTTTCTCCCTAATGGGTTATCCTCCGTTGCCTCATCGCCATTGTTTTCCTTCAGAGTGTCCACCATATATATATCGTATGAGGAGGTGGCTGTCCACCGCCCCGTGAGCGGTGGTTCCTGTACCTCTCCTGCATCGTCGTCCATACCGTCGATGTCTTTGGAGTCGAAGTCAAGCACGTCGGTTAGATCATCGACCATCGCAATGAAGTGGGTGGTGGGTGGGCAACGAATTCCTTCGTTGCCTGCTTCCCACTCAAGCCGGACATAGTTCGGCCAAGAGCCTCCTGACAGAGAGAGAGACTTTAACGAGTTCAGCATGTCGCCAAACGGCGAGTGCTGGAAGATATCCGTAGCGGTAAACTCCATTACCGGAGCCCAACCAGGCTCGGCGGGCTCGGGAGCGCGCGGACTGGAACCTATGACCGGATACGAGTCCGGGGGTCCGGAGTCACATGCTTCCTTAGAGGCGAGGCCTGTGTTCAGCTCGACCCCCGATGAGTGTGCGGCCTGCGGGGCGGAGTCCATCCATCTGTCCTTAGGCAACGCGGTCTGCTCCGGATTTAGGTCCGAGTCTACCGTGGGGACGACATCCCGAGCATTGTCCGACAGCAGGTCTAAGCCGTGCTCATCGTGAACGTCCGGCGTTCCTGGCACAAGCCCGAATCCGTTGAAGATCAAGTCTCCGCGGATATCAGCCGTGTAGTTCAGGTTTCCGAACCTGACCTGGTGGCCAGGGGCGTAGCTGTCGATCTGCTCCAGTTGGCCAAGCGAATTGGCCCGCAGTGAGAAGCTGCCGAACACGAAGATCTGTACGGGGAGAAAAGTCTCACCCTGTACCGCGTTGTTGACGATTGAAGGAGCCATCAGGCCTTGCAGTGACGACACAAAGGAACTCTCAATGAAAGCACCAATGTCGGTGTCAAAACCAGCGGATCTCGGGTAGGGGGTCCCGATCTGTGCGTCTTAGGCTGATGGTAACAGGAATCATGGGACACAATGTTTACCCAGGTTCGGGCCCTCTCAATGGAGGTAAAACCCTACTTTCTGCTTGATTGATATTGATGATATGGGTAGTACAAAAGTAGATCTACCACGAGATCGTAGAGGCTAAACCCTAGAAGCTAGCCTATGATGATTATGATTGTAATTGTGATCGGTCTTCTAAGGACCAACCTCTCCGGTTTATATAGACACCGGAGAGGGCTAGGGTTTACAAGGAGTCGGTTACAAGGAAGGAAATATAATATCCGGATCGCCAAGCTTGTCTTCCACGCAAAGGAGAGTCCCATCCGGACACGGGGCGGAGTGTTGAGTCCTGTATCTTCACGCTCCAATAGTCCGGACGATGTATACAGTCCGGTCGTCCGGATACCCCCTAATCCAGGACTCCCTCAAGAGCCCCCCTTCTTCTTCTTCTTCCTTGACCTTCTCCCTAGATGGGAGAAGGATTTCCCCTCTGGTCCTTGGCTCCCATGGCGTGGGAGGGGCGAGAGCCCCTCCGAGATTGGATCTAACTCTCTGTTTCTGCGTTCTCAGATTCTGCCCCTTCACCGTTTCTTTTATATCCGGAGATCCGTAACTCCGATTGGGGTGAATCTTTCGCCCAGATTTTTCTCATAAAATTAGCTTTCTTGCGGCAAAAGAAGAGCGTCAAACGCCTCACGGGTGGCCCAGGAGAGTGCCAAGCGCGCCCAGGGGGGAGGGTGCGCCCCTATCTCCTGGCCACCTTGGGCGCCGTTTCGCGTTGATTCTTCCTCCGGAAAATCCCAAATATTCCAAAATAATTCTCTGTCCGTTTTTATCCCGTTTGGATTTCGTTTGATATTGGGTTTCTGCGAAACATAAAACATGCAACAAACAGGAACTGGCACTGGGCACCAGATCGATATGTTAGTCCCAAAAAATAGTATAAAAAGTTGCCAAAAGTATATGAAAGTTGAATAATATTGCATGGAACAATAAAAAATTATAGATACGACGGAGACGTATCAGCATCCCCAAGATTAATTGCTGCTCGTCCTAGAGTATGTAAATGATAAAAAAGATAATTTTTGATGTGGAATGCTACCTAGCACAATCTTGATCATATGTCTAATCATGGCATGAATATTAAGTCACGAGTGATTCAAAGCAATAGTCTATCATTTGACATAAAAACAATAATACTTAGGGCATCCCAACAAAAAATCATGTCTTTCAAAATATCAATGCTTCCAGAACGTTATCCCTACAAAATCATATAGTCTTGTATGCTCCCTTTTCTTAACACAAGGTACCCCTCATGCCTATCCCGGTGTCAGTCAAGCAATTGTTTCATACTTTAGTATTCTCAAACTTTTTCAACTCTAATGCAATACATGAGCGTGAGCCATGGATATAGCACTATGGGTGGAATAGAATATGATGGTGGAGGTTATGTGGAGAAGACAAAAAGGAAGAAAGTCTCACATCGACGCGGCTAATCAACGGGCTATGGAGACGCCCATCAATTGATGTCAATGCGAGGAGTAGGGATTGCCATGCAACGGATGCACTAGAGCTATAAGTGTATGAAAGCTCAAACTGAAACTAAGTGGGTGTGCATCCAACTTGCTTGCTCACGAAGACCTAGGGCATTTGAGGAAGCCCATCGTTGGAATATACAAGCCAAGTTCTATAATGAAAAATTCCCACTAGTATATGAAAGTGACAACATAAGAGACTCTCTATATGAACAACATGGTGCTACTTTGAAGCACAAGTGTGGAAAAAGGATAGTAACATTGCCCCTTTTCTTTCTCTTTCTCTTTTTTTCTTTTTTTTTCTTTTTCTTTATTTTGGGTGGGCTTCTTTGGCCCCCTTTTTTATTGAGGCTTCTTTTGCCTTTCCTTTTTTTTTCTTTTTTTTTCTTTTTTTCATGGGGCAATGCTCTATAATGATGATCATCACACTTTTATTTACTTACAACTCAATATTACAACTAGATACTGGAACAAAGATATGACTCTATATGAATGATTCCGGCGGTGTATCGGGATGTGCAACGATCTAGCATAACAATGGCATTAAAAAACGGACAAGCCATGAAAACATCATGCTAGCTATCTTACGATCATGCAAAGCAATGTGACAATGAATGCTCAAGTCATGTATATGATGATGATGGAAGTTGCATGGCAATATATCTCGGAATGGCTATGGAAATGCCATGATAGGTAGGTATGGTGGCTGTTTTGAGGAAGATATAAGGAGGCTTATGTGTGATAGAGCATATCGTATCACGGGGTTTGGATGCACCGGCGAAGTTTGCACCAACTCTCGAGGTGAGAAAGGGCAATGCATGGTACCGAAGAGGCTAGCAATGATGGAAAGGTAAAAGTGCGTATAATCCATGGACTCAACATTAGTCATAAAGAACTCACATACTTATTGCAAAAATTTATTAGCCCTTGAAACAAAGTACTATGCGCTTGCTCCTAGGGGGAGGTTGGTTGGAGTTAACCATTGCGCGCCCCCGACCTTCACGCAAAGATAAACAATCAAAATACAATGCGCGCCAATTTGGTTACATAGTTTATAGACCATACGTGCATGCTTCGGGAATCACAAACCTTAACACCAACATCCTTACTAAACACAACCATCTACTAGTACCTCCCACATATTGTCACCTCTATATCGCAAAACTATTGCAAGGAATCAAACATATCATATTCAGTGATCCACAAGTGAAGCAAGAGAGTTCAATTCTTTCTACAAAAGATATACCCACGCTCTAACAAATATAAGTGAAGCAAAAGAGCATTCTACAAATGGCGGTTTTCTATGTAAAGAGGAACAGGCAATCCAAACTTCAAATGATATAAGCGAAGCACATGAAGCATTCTATAAAGCCATACTCAAAAGATTTAAGTGAAGTGCAATGAGCATTCTATAAATCAACCAAGGACTATCTCATACCAGCATGGTGCATAAAAGAAAAATGAAAACTAAATGCAAAATACGCTCCAAGACTCGCACATATCGCATGAACGAAACGAATACGAAAACATACCGATACTTGTTCAAGAAAGAGGGGATGCCTTCCGGGCCATCCCCAAGCTTAGACGCTTGAGTCTCCTTGAATATTTACTTGGGGTGCCTCAGGCATCCCCAAGCTTGAGCTCTTGCCTCTCTTCCTTTTTCTCATATCGAGACATCCTCGATTAGACACTTCATCCACACAAAACTTCAACAGAAAACTCGGTAAGATCCGTTAGTATAATAAAGCAAATCACTACTCTAAGTACTGCAGTAAACCAATTCATATTTTGTATTTGCATTGTGTCTACTGTAATATAGCTTTTCCATGGTTTAATCCACTGATATAAATTGATAGATTCATCAAAACAAGCAAACTATGCATCAAAAACAGAATCTGTCAAAAACAGAACAGTCTAAAGCAATCTGAACATCCACCATACTTCTGGTATCCCAACAGTTCTACCAAAATTAGGAAACATAAAAAAGTTATACAGAAATACAGTGCAAAAAGAATCAGAACCTTTTGACTTTCCAATTAAGAATGTAAAATCGCGCACTACAGCCAAAGTTTCTATCCTGCACCGTACAAACCAACAAGCATTGTAAACATCCTAAAGGCAAACCTTGGCACGTTATTTTTATAATACAATGGAATTATACAAGTGGATAATTATTTTTGTTGAAAAGTTTCTATAATCAAGATTCACAAAGTTTCCGTGAGCATGAACAAAGTTCAAGGAGCTCTCCCACTTCAACAATGCTTGTCTTTCTCACTTTCACTTTCCTTTTTGAAAAGTTTTGGGTTCCCCTCTTTATTTTTTTGTTTTTAAACTATATAAAAGCACTCAACAAAAATAAATGACTCTCTAAAACTTCCGGGTTGTCTCCCTGGCAGCGCTTTCTTTAAAGCCATTAAGTTAGGCATTTAGTGCTCAAGTAATGAATCCACCCGGATCCCAAGGTATATCAAAGCCAATTTTAATTAACAATGATCTGTAGTTTAGTAGTGAGAACAAAGTAACATATATCATGCAACAACGAAGTCTAACTCTCTTCCTATGCATCGGCATGTCATAAAAGAATAATTCATGCACACCAAGTAAAGGCCAATGCATAGTATAAGCAGTTTCTTGCAATTCTATCATATTGGAAACATAAAGAGGCAGAGATATAGTTCCTCTCTCATAATAATTGCAAGTAGGAGCAGCAAGCACATGCATATTACATTCATCAAAATTATCATGTGCAACGGTAAAAGGCAACCCATCAATATAATCCTTACTAAGCGCAAACTTCTCCGATATAGTGTAGTCGGGAGAATTCGAAAAGATAATAGGATTATCATGCGTGGGTGCAATAGGAACAATTTCATGTTTAACATAAGGAACTATAGCAAGTTCATCTCCATAAGCATAATTCATATTGGCATATTGGCCACAAGCATAGCAAGCATCATAAAAAAGGGATATTTCAAGAGAATCAACGGGATCATAGCAATCATCCTTCGGTAAGCACGAAGGGGAATTAAACAATGTATGAGTTAAAGAGTTACTCTCATTAGAAGGTGGGCACGGGTGATCAATCCACTCTTCCTCCTTTTGTTCTTCGCTCTCCTCATCATCTTTTTCATCCAATGAGCTCACACTTTCATCAGTTTCTTCATCCATAGCTTCCTGCAAAATATTAGTCTCTTCTTGGACAGCGGAGACTTTCTCAATAAATGCATTAATATTGTAATTGTATTCATAATTTTCATAGCAATATCTAAGTATAGCAAAATTTTCTGGTCTATAAATTGAATCATCAAAATCGTCAAACGCTTTAAACATAGATTCAATCTCATAAGCACCCATAAAAGCAACAAATTATTCTATTTGTTCCACATCATAGTAATCATATCTACCATTAGCATAAGAAGCTAAGGTTTCATTATCATTGAATTTGCATGAAAAGGGAAGGTGTGGAGCCTTCATCCTAGAGCAACAAGTATAATCATGTATCATGCATAGTTGACGAGCATACCAACGCAACATAGAAATTTGATCCCATAATAATTTCCCTTTTTGTGTCAAGGGATAATCCCTAAAGTATTCACGTTGATCCAACATGTCTCCCATAACAAAGTTGAATGGGGTTTTCTCAGGATTATTAAAGTAGTACATAATTTCTTTCACATAACGAGCATCGAGGGTTTTAGGAGGTTCCCCATCTCCATGAGTAGCAAGTACACCTAATTTTTTTGGTATTTCGTGTTCCATATCCATAACTAAAGATAAAGAACAACTTAGAACAGCAAATAAAAATTACTTAGTGATAAAGCAAACAAGCACACACGAGAATATTCACCCCACGCTATGACTCCCTGGCAACGGCGCCAGAAAAAGGTCTTGATAACCCGCAAGTATACAGGATAGTTGTAACCTCTTTCGATAAGTAAGAGTGTCAAACCCAACGAGGAGCTAAAGGTAGAACAAATACTCTCTCAAGTCCTATCAGCCACTGTACGACTCTACACACGCTTGACGTTCGCTTTACCTAGAACAAGTATGAAACTAGAAGTACTTTGTAGGTGTTGTTGGATAGGTTTGCAAGATAATAAAGAACACGTAAATAAAATGTAGGGGCTGTTTAGATAAAGATGCAATAAAGTAAATATACCGAGTGTGGAAAAGTGGTGGTAGGAGTTGTGGAATTGTCCCTAAGCAATTGACTACGTTACTAGACCGGTAATCACTATTGCAATTCTATTTGTGGGAGAGGCATAAGCTAACATACTTTCTCTACTTGGATCATATGCCCTTATGATTGGAGCTCTAGCAAGCATCCGCAAATACTAAAGATCATTAAGGTAAAACCCAACCATAGCATTAACATATCAAGTCCCCTTTATCCCATACGCAACAATCCCCTTACTCGGGTTTGTGTTTCAGTCACTCACGCAACCCACTATAAGCGAATCATGAACGCATTGAAACACCCTACAGCGGGAATCCCTCACGCTTGCGCGACACGGAGAGCACCATATCACAACACCAATAATAAAACATGCAACTCAAACCAATCATAGCAATTCATCAATCACCGATAGGACAACGAAAATCCACTCAGACATCATAGCATGGCAACACATCATTGGATAATAATATGAAGCATAAAGCACCATGTTCAAGTAGAGGGTACAGCGGGTTGCGGGAGAGTGGACCGCTGAATATAGATGGGGGAAGGTGATGGAGACGTTGGTGAAGATGGCGGAGGTGTTGGTGAAGATCGCGGTGATGATGATGTCCCCCAGTAGCGCTCCGGCGCCACCGAAAGCAACGAGGAGAGAGCCCCCCTTCTTCTTCTTCCTTCACCTTCTCCCTAGATGGGAGAAGGGTTTCCCCTCTGGTCCTTGGCTCCCATGGCGTGGGAGGGGCGAGAGCCCCACAGAGATTGGATCTATCTCTTTGTTTCTGTGTTCTCAGATTCTGCCCTTCACCGTTTCTTTTATATCCGGAGATCCGTAACTCCGACTAGGGTGAATCATTCGCTCAGATTTTTCTCATAAAATTAGCTTTCTTGCGGCAAAATAAGAGTGTCAACCGCCTTACAGGTGTCCCAGGAGAGTGCTAGGCGCGCCCAGGGGGTAGGGCGCGCCCCTATCTCCTGGCCACCTCGGGCACTGTTTCGCGTTGATTCTTCCTCCGAAAAATCCCAAATATTCCAAAATAATTCTCCGTCCGTTATTATCCCATTTGGATTCCGTTTGATATTGGGTTTCTGCGAAACATAAAACATGCAACAAACAGGAACTATCACTGGGCACTGGATCAATATGTTAGTCCCAAAAAATAGTATAAAAAGTTGCCAAAAGTATATGAAAGTTGAATAATATTGGCATGGAACAATAAAAAATTATCGATACGACGGAGACATATCAATTATCAACTTTGAATCTTTTGGCATCAATATTATGCATATGTGTATCACTACGATCGAGATTCAATAAACCATTTACATTGGGTGTATGACCATAGAAGGTTTTATTCATGTAGACAGAACAACAATTATTCTCTTACTTAAATGAATAACAATATTGCAATAAACATAATCCAACCATATTCATGCTCAACGCAAACATCAAATAACATTTATTTAGGTCCAACAATAATCTCGAAGGTAGAGGGAGTGTGCGATGGTGATCTTATCAACCTTGGAATCACTTCCAATACACATCGTCACCTCATCCTTAACTAGTCTCTGTTCATTTTGCAACTCCTGTTTCGAGTTACTAATCTTAGCAACTAAACCGGTATCAAATACCTTCGGGTTACTATGAACACTTGTAAAGTACACATCAATTTCATGTATATCAAATATACCTTTGTTCACTTTGACATCCTTCTTATCCGCCAAGTATTTCGGCTAGTTCTGCTTCCAGTGACCATTCCCTTTGCAGTAGAAGCACTCAGGTCTAGCTTTGGGCTTCTTCACGGGAGTGACAACTTGCTTGTCATTCTTCTTGAAGTTCCCTTTCTTTTCCTTTCCATTTTTCTTGAAACTAGTGGTCTTGTTAATCATCAACAATTGATGCTCTTTCTTGATTTATACCTTCGCTGATTTCAGCATTGCGAAGAGCTTGGGAATCGTACCGAACCACTCGGAACCATTTCGATGTCCAAATCCAACCTTCCGGTCCTCCGGAAAATTGCCCGAACCACTCGGAACCATTTCAATGTCCAAATGCAACCTTCCAATATATGAATCTTTATGTCTCGACCATTTTGAGACTCCACGTCATGTCCGTAGTAGGATACCCCCCCCCCTTTCCTTTCTTCCACCAGAGGGAAAGGGAAGGGAGACAGAGGGAGAAGAAAAGGGGGGCAGCCCCCTTCTCTAGTCAAATTCGGTTTGGGCAAGGGGGGCGGGCGCCCCTCCCTTGTGGCCTCTCTCCTCTCCTCCAATAAGGCCCGATAGGCCCATTACTTCCCTCGAGGGGTTCCGGTAACCTCCCGGTCCTCCGGAAAAATGCCCGAACCACTCAGAACCATTTTGATGTCCAAATGGAACCTTCCGATATATGACTCTTTATGTCTCGAACATTTTGAGACTCCTCGTCATATCCGTGATCTCATCTGAGACTCCGAACAAACTTCAGTCATCAAATCATAACTCATAATACAAATCATCATCGAACGTTAAGCATGCAGACCCTACGGGTTCGAGAACTATGTAGACATGACCGAGACACATCTCCGGTCAATATCCAATAGCGGAACCTGGATGCACATATTGGTTCCTACATATTCTACGAAGATCTTTATCGGTCAAACCGCATAACAACATACGTTGTTCCCTTTGCCATCGGTATGTTACTTGCCCGAGATTCGATCGTCGGTATCATCATACCTAGTTCAATCTCCTTACCGTCAAGTCTCTTTACTCGTTCCGTAATACTTCATCCTGCAACTAACTCATTAGTCACAATGCTTGCAAGGCTTGTAGTGATGAGTATTACCGAGAGGGCCCAAAGATACCTCTCCGAAACACGGAGTGACAAATCCTAATCTTGATCTATACCAACCCAAAAAACACCTTCGAAGACACCTGTAGAGCATATTTATAATCACCCAGTTACGTTGTGACGTTTGATAGCACACAAGGTGTTCCTCCGGTATTTGGGAGATGCATAATCTCATAGTCTGAAGAACATGTAGAAGTCATGAACAAAGCAATAGCAATGAAACTGTAACGATCATAAGGCTAAGCTAACAGATGGGTATTGTCCATCACATCATTATCCTAATGATGTGATCCCGTTTATCAAATGACAACACATGTCTATGGTCAGGAAACATAACCATCTTTGATTAACGAACTAGTTAAGTAGAGGCATACTAGGGACACTATGTTTTGTCTATGTATTCACACATGTACTAAGTTTCCGGTTAATACAATTCTAGCATGGATAATAAACATTTATCATGATATAAGGAAATAAACAATAACTTTATTATTGCCACTAGGGCATATTTCCTTCAGTCTCCCACTTGCACTAGAGTCAGTAATCTAATTCACATCGCCATGTGATTTAACACAATAGTTCACATCTGTATGTGATTAACACCCGTAGTTTACATCGCCACGTGTCAAACACCCAAAGGGTTTACTAGAATAAATAATCTAGTTCACATCGCTGTGTGATTAACACCCAAAGAGTGCTAAGGTTTGATCATGTTTTCCTCATGAGAGAAGTTTAGTCAACGGGTCTGTCACATTCAGAGCCTCATGTATTTTGCAAATATTCTATGTCTACAATGCTCTGCGTGTAGCTACTCTAGATAATAGCTCCCACTTTCAATATGTATCCAGATTGAAACTTAGATTCATTTGGATCAGTGTAAAAGCTTGCATCGACGTAACTCTTTATCACCTCCATAACCGAGAAATATTTCCTTAGTCCTCACTAAGGATAATTTTGACCGATATCCAGTAATCTACTCTTAGATCACTATTGTACCCCCTTGCCAAACTCATATCAAGGTGCAAAATAGGTCTGTTACACAGCACAACATACTTTATAGAACCTATGACTGTGGCATAGGGAATGTCTTTCATTCTCTTTCTATCTTCTGTCGTGGTTGAGCTTTGAGTCTTACTCAACTTTACACCTTGTAATACAGGCAAGCACTTCTTCTTTGACTGATCCATTTTGAACTCTTTCAAAAAAACTTGTCAAGGTATTTATTCATTGAAAAATCTTATCAAGCGTCTTGATCTATCTCTATAGATCTTGATGCCCAATATATAAGCAACTTCACCGAGGTCTTTCTTTGAAAAACTCCTTTCAAACTCTCCTTTATGCTTTCCAGAAAATTCTACATCATTTCCGATCAACAATATGTCATTCACATGTACTTATCAGAAAGGCTTTAGTGCTCCCACTCACTTTCTTGTAATACAGGCTTCACTGCAAGTCTGTATAAAACTATATGCTTTGATCAACTCATCAAAGCGTATATTCCAACTCCGAGATGCTTGCACCAGTCCATAGACGGATTGCTGGAGCTTGCACACCTTGTTAGTACCTTTAGGATTGACAAAACCTTCTGGTTGCATCATATACAACTATTCTTTAAGAAATATCCATTTAAGGAATGTAGTTTTGACATCCATTTGCCAGATTTCATAATTTATGGCAACTGCTAACATGATTCGGACGGATTTAAGCATCACTACAGTTGAGAAAATCTCATTGTAGTCAACACCTTGAACTTGTCAAAAACCTTTTTGCGACAAGTCGAGCTTTGTAGATAGTAACACAACTATCAGTGTCCATCTTCCTCTTTAAAATCCATTTATTTAATATGGCTTGCCGACCATCGGGCAAGTCCACCAAAGTCCACACTTTGTTCTCATACATGGATCCCATCTCAGATTTCATGGCCTCAAGCCATTTCGTGGAATCTGGGATCATCATCGCTTCCTCATAGTTCGTAGGTTCGTCATGGTCTAGTAACATGACTTCCAGAATAGGATTGCCGTACCACTCTGGTGTGGACCGTACTCTAGAAGACCTACGAGGTTCTGTAGTAACTTGATCTGAAGTTTCATGATCATCATCATTAGCTTCCACACTAATTGGTGTAGGAATCACTGGAACTGATTTCTGTGATGAACTACTTTCCAATTCGGGAGAAGGTACAATTACCTCATCAAGCTCTACTTTCCTCCCACTCACTTCTTTCGAGAGAAACTCCTTTCTAGAAAGGATCCATTCTTAGCAACGAGTATCTTTCCTTCGGATCTATCATAGAAGGTGTACCCAACAGTTTCCTTTGGGTATCCTATGAAGATGCACTTCTCCGATTTGGGTTCGAGCTTATCAGGTTGAAGATTTTTCACATAAGAATTGCAGACCCAAACTTTAAGAAACGACAACTTTGGTTTCTTGCCAAACCTCAGTTCATAAGGCGTTGTCTCAACGAATTTTGATGGTGCCTTGTTGAACGTGAATGTAGCTGTCTCTAATGCATGACCCCAAAACGATAGTGGTAAATCGGTAAGAGACATCATAGGTCGCACCATATCCAATAAAGTGCGGTTACGATGTTCAGACACACCATAACACTATGGTGTTCTAGGTGGCCAAACTTGTAACTCAAATATTCTCCTCCACGATCAGATCGTAAAAACTTTATTTTCTTGTTACGATGATTCTCCACTTCACTCTGAAATTCTTTGAAATTCTCAAATGTTTCAGACTTGCGTTTCATTAAGTAGATATACCCATATCTGCTCAAATCATCTGTGAAGGTTAGAAAATAATGATACCCGCCACGAGCATCAACACTCATCGGACCGCATACATCGGTATGTATTATTTCCAATAAGTTATTAGCTCGTTCCATTGTTCCGGAGAACGGAGTTATAGTCATCTTGCCCATAAGGCACGGTTCGCAAGTATCAAATGATTCATAATCAAGTGATTCCAAAAGTCCATCATCATGGAGTTTCTTCATGCGCTTTACACCGATATGACCCAAACGGCAGTGCCACAAATAAGTTGCACTATCATTATCAACTTTGCATCTTTTGGCGTCAATACTATGAATATGTGTATTACCACGATCGAGATTCAATAAACCATCAACATTGGGTGTATGACCATAAAAGGATTTATTCATGTAAACAGAATAACAATTATTCTCTGTCTTAAATGAATAACCATATTGCAATTAACATGATCTAATCATATTCATGCTCAATGCAAACACCAAATAACATTTATTTAGGTTCAACACTACTCCCGAAAGTATAAGGAGTGTGCGATGATGATCATATCAATCTTGGAACCACTTCCAACACACATCGTCACTTCTCCCTCAACTAGTCTCTGTTTATTCTGTAACTCCTATTTCGAGTTACTAATCTTAGCAACCGAACAAGTAGCAAATATACAGGGGCTACTATGAACACTAGCAAGGTACACATCAATAACCTATATATCAAATATACCTTTGTTCACTTTGCCATCCCTCTTATTTGCCAAATATTTGCGGTAGTTCCGCTTCCATTGACCATTTCCTTTGTAGTAGAAGCACTCAATTTCAGGCTTAGGTCTAGCTTTGGGCTTCTTCACAGGAGTGACAACTTGCTTGCCATTCTACTAGAAGTTCCCTTTCTTTCCCTTTGCCCTTTTCTTGAAACTAGTGTTCTTGTCAATCATCAACACTTGATGCTCTTTATTGATTTCTACCTTCATCGATTTCAGCATCATGAAGATCTCGGGAATCGTCTTCGTCATCCCTTGCTTACTATAGTTCATCACGAAGTTCCAGTAAATTGGTGATGGTGACTAGAGAACTCTGTCAATCACTATATTTATCTGGAAGATTAACTCCCACTTGATTCAAGTGATTGTAGTACCCAGACATTCTGAGCACATGCTCACTAGCTGAGCAATTCTCCTCCATATTTTTAGGCGAAGTACTTGTTAGAGGTCACATACCTCTCGACACGGGCATGAGTCTGAAATACCAATTTCAGCTCTGGGAACATCTCATATGCTCCATGGCTTTCAAAACGTTTTTGAAGTCCCGGTTCTAAGCCATAAAGCATGGTGCACTAAACTATGAAGTAGTCATCATATTGAGCTAGCCGAACATTCATAACGTCTGCGTCTGCTCCTGCAATAGGTCTATCACCTAGCGGTGCATCAAGAACATAATTCTTCTGTGCAGCAATGAGGATAAACCTCAGATCACGGACCCAGTCAGCATCATTGCTACTATCATCTTAGAACTTATTTTTCTCTAGGAACATATAAAAAATATAGGGAAGCTACAACGTGAGCTATTGATCTGCAACATAATTTGCAAAATACTATCAGGACTAAGTTCATGATAAATTAAAGTTCAATTAATCATATTACTTAAGAACTCCAACTTAGATACACATCCCTCTAGTCATCTAAATGATCACGTGATCCAAATCAACTAAACCATGTCCGATCATCATGTGAGATGGAGTAGTTTCAATGGTGAACATCACTATGTTAATCATATCTACTATATGATTCACGCTCAACCTTTCGGTTTCCAGTGTTCCGAGGCCATATCTGCATATGCTAGGCTCGTCAAGTTTGACCCGAGTATTCTGCATGTGCAAAACTGGCTTACACCCGTTGTATGTGAATGTAGAGCTTATCACACCCGATCATCACGTGGTGTCTCAGCACGAAGAACTGTCGCAACGGTGCATACTCAGGGAGAACCCTTATATCTTGAAATTTTAGTAAGGGATCATCTTATAAAGCTATCGCCGAACTAAGTAAAATAAGATGTATAAAAGATAAACATCACATGCAATCAAAATATGTGACATGATATGGCCACCATCATCGTCTGCCTTTGATCTCCATCTCCAAAGTACCGTCATGATTTCTATCGTCACCGGCATGCCACCATGATCTCTACCATCTTGATCTCTATCAACGTGTTGTCATATGATCGTCTTGCCAACTATTGCGGTTGCAACTATTTCTATCGCATAACGATAAAGTAAAGCAATTATATGGTGCTTGCATCTTATGAAATAAAGAGACAATCATAAGGCTCCTGCCAGTTGCCGATAACTTTAACAAAACATGATCATCTCATACAACAATTTATATATCATCACATCTTGACCATATCACATCACAACAAGCCCTGCAAAAACAAGTTAGACGTCCTCTACTTTGTAGTTGCAAGTTTTACGTGGCTGCTACGGGCTTCTAGCAAGAACCGTTCTTACCTACGCATCAAAACCACAACGATTTTTCGTCAAGTGTGCTTTTTTAACCTTCAACAAGGACCGGGCGTAGCCACACTCTATTCAACTAAAGTTGGAGAAACAGACACCCACTAGCCACCTGTGTGCGAAGCACGTCGGTAGAACCAGTCTCATGAATGCGGTCATGTAATGTCGGTCTGAGCTGCTTCATCCAACAATACCGTCGAATCAAAGTATGACATGCTGGTAAGCAGTATGACTATTATCGCCCACAACTCTTTGTGTTCTACTTGTGCATATAACATCTACACATAGACCTGGCTCGGATGCCACTATTGGGAACGCGGTAATTTCAAAAAAATTCCTACGATCACGCAAGATCTATCTAGGTGATGCATAGCAACGAGAGGGGAGAGTGTTGTCTACGTACCCTCGTATACCGAAAGCAGTAGCGTTATGACAACGCGGTTGATGTAGTCATATGTCTTCACGATTTGACCGATCCTAGCACCAAAGGTACGGCACCTCCGCGATTTACACACGTTCAGCTCGGTGACGTCCCATGAACTCTAGATCCAGCTCAGGTTGAGGGAGAGTTTCGTCAGCATGACGGCATGGTGACGGTGATGATGAAGTTACCGGCGCAGGGCTTCGCCTAAGAACTACGACGATATGACCAAGGTGGAAATCTGTGGAGGGGGGCACCGCACACGGCTAAAAGATCAACTTGATCAACTTGTGTGTCTGTGGGGTGCCCCTGGCCACGTATATAAAGGAGGAAGGGAGAGAGGAGGCCGACCAGGTTGGGCACGCCAGGGGGTCCTACTTGGACTCCCAGTCCAAGTAGGATCCCCCCTTTTCCTTTCTTCAACGGAGGGAAAGGGAAGTGAGAGAGAGAAGGAAAGAGGGGGGGGCCTCCCCTAGTCCAATTCGGTTTGGGCCAGGGGAGGGCGCGACCCTCCCTTGTGGCCTCTCTCCTCTCCTCCAATAAGGCCTGATAGACCCATTACTTCTCCCGAGGGGTTCCGGTAACCTCCCGGTCCTCCGGAAAAATGCCCGAGCCACTCGGAACAATTCCGATGTCCAAATGCAACCTTCCAATATATGATATTTATGACTCGACAATTTTGAGACTCCTCGTCATGTCTGTGATCTCATCCGGGACTCCGAACAAACTTTGATCATCAAATCACATAACTCATAATACAAATCGTCATCGAACGTTAAGTGTGCGGACCCTACAATTTCGAGAACTATGTAGACATGACCGAGACACATCTACGGTCAATAACCAATAGCGAAACTTGGATGCCCATATTGGTTCCTACATATTCTATGAAGATCTTTAACGGTCAAACCGCATAATAACATATATTGTTCCCTTTGTCATAGGTATGTTACTTGCCCGAGATTCGGTCGTCGGTATCATCATACCTAGTTCAATCTCGTTACCGGCAAGTCTCTTTACTTGTTCTGTAATACTTCATCCCACAACTAACTCATTAGTCACAATGCTTGCAAGGCTTATAGTGATGAGTATTACCAAGAGGGCCCAGAGATACCTCTCCGAAACACGGAGTGACAAATCCTAATCTCGATCTATGCCAACCCAACAAACACCTTCGGAGACACCTGTAGAGCATCTTTATAATCACTGAGTTACGTTGTGACGTTTGATAGCACACAAGGTGTTCCTCTGGTATTCAGGAGATGCATAATCTCATAGTCTGAGGAACGTGTATAAGTCATGAAGAAAGCAGTAGCAATGAAATTGTAACGATCATAATGCTAAGCTAACGGATGGGTCTTGTCCATCACATCATTCTCCTAATGATGTGATCATGTTTATCAAATGACAACACATGTCTATGGTCAGGAAACATAACCATCTTTGATTAACGACCTAGTCAAGTAGAGGCATACTAGGGACACTCTGTTTTCTCTATGTATTCACACATGTACTAAGTTTCCGGTTAATACAATTCTAGCATGAATAATAAATATTTATCATGATATAAGGAACTAAATAACAATTTTATTATTGCCACTAGGACATAATTCCTACACCCAGACATTCTGAGCACTAGCTTGCTGAGCTATTCTCCTCCATCTTGTAGGCAAAGTACTTGTCAGAGGTCTCATGCCTCTCGACACGGGCATGAGTCTGAAATAATTTCAGCTCTTGGAGCATCTCATATGCTCTGTCATGTTCAAAATGTTTTTGAAGTCCCGGTTCTAAGCCGTAAAGCATGGCACACTAAACTATCAAGTAGTCATCATTATGAGCTTGCCAAACGTTCATAACGTCTGCATGTGCTCCTGCAATAAGTTTGTCACATAGCGGTACATCAAGGACATAATTCTTCTATGCAGCAATGAGGATAATCCTCAGATCATAGACCTAGTCTGCATCATTGATACTAACATCTTTCAACTTATTTTTCTCTAGGAACGTATAAAAAATAAATGGGGAGCTACATCGCGAGCTTTTGATCTACAACATAATTTGCAAATACTATCAGGACTAAGTTCATGATAAATTAAGTTCTGTTAATCAAATTACTAATGAACTCCCACTTAAATAGACATCCCTCAAGTCATCTAAGTGATACGTGATCCAAATCAACTATCCCATGTCCGATCATCACGTCAGATGGGGTAGTCATCAATGGTGAACATCTCTATGTTGATCATATCTACTATACAATTCACGTTCGACCTTTGGGTCTCTAGTGTTTTGAGGCCATGTCTGTACATGCAAGGCTCGTCAAGTTTAACCCGAGTATTCGCATGTGCAAAACTGTCTTGCACCCGTTGTATGTGAACGCAGAGTCTATCACACCCGATCATCACGTGGTGTCTCAACATGACGAACTGTCGCCACGGTGCATACTCAGGGAGGACACTCATAGCTTGAAATTTCAGTTAAGGGAACATCTTATAATGCTACCGCCTTACTAAGCCAAATAAGATGCATAAAATATAAACATTACATGTAATCAAAATATGTGACATGATATGTCCATCATCATCTTGTGCTTTTGATCTCCATCTCCAAAGCATCTTCATGATCTCCATCGTCACCGGCTCGACACCTTGATCTTCATCGTTGCGTCGTGGTCGTCTCGCCAACTATTTCTTCTACAACTATCGCTAACGCAGAGTGATAAAGTAAAGCAATTACATGGCGTTTGCTTTTCATACAATAAAGAGACAACCATAAAACTCCTGCCGGTCGCTGATAACTTTGACAAAACATGATCATCTCATACAATAATGTATATCACATCATGTCTTGACCATATCACATCACAACATGCCCTACAAAAACAAATTAGACGTCCTCTACTTTGTTGTTGCAAGTTTTACGTGGCTGTTGTGGGCTTCTAGCAAGAACCATTCTTACCTACGCATCAAAACCACAATGGTGATTTATCAAGTTTGTTGTTTTAACCTTCAACAAGGACCGTCCGCAGTCAAATTCAATTCAACTAAAGTAGGAAAAACAAACACCCACCAGCTACCTTTATGCAAAACTAGTTGCATGTCTGTCGGTGGAACCGGTCTCATGAACGTGGTCATATAAGGTTGGTCCGGGCCGCTTCATACAACAATACCACCGAATCAAAATAATACATTAGTGGTAAGCAGTATGACGATCACAACCCACAACTCCTTGTGTTCTACTCATGCACATCATCTACATATAGACCTGGCTCTGATGCCACTGTTGAGAAACATAGCATGCAATTTCAAAAAAAAAATCCTATGCTCATGCAAGATCAATCTAGGAGATGCATAGCAACGAGGGGGAGAGTGTGTCTACGTACCCTTGTAGAACGTAAGTGGAAGCATTTGACAATGCGGTTGATGTAGTCGAACTTCTTCTAACTCCGACCGACCAAGTACCGAATGTACGACACCTCCGAGTTCGACACACGTTCAGCTCGATGATGTCCCTCGTCCTCTTTATCTAGTAAGATGTCAAGGAAGTAGATGAGTTCCGTCAGCACGACGGCATGGTGACGGTGATGGTGAAGTGAACCGTGCAGGGCTTCGCCCAAGCACTACGAAGATATTTCCGGAGGCGTAAACTATGGAGGGGGACGCCGCACATGGCTAACAATTGATGTTGTGTGTGCTAGGTGCCCCCTTCATCATATATATAGGTGGGAGGGAGAGGGCAGGCCAAAGGGCACCCCAAGTGGGGCCGAATCCCACTTGGGCTCCTGCCCTGGTTCACCCCCCTTCCTTGTATAGGCGCCAGGGGAAGGAAGGGGGAGGTGGCGCCCCCTCTTTCCTTTCTCCCTTGAGGAGGGGAAGGAAGGAGGGACTTGCCCTCCCCCCTTTCCTTTCCCTAGGGCTGGCCGACCAATTGGAGGGGCGCACCAGCCCCTTGTGGGCTGGTTTGTCCCTCCCTTTGGCCCATTAAGCCCATATCTTTGCCAGGGGTGCCCAGAACCCCTTTCGGTGACCCTATATGTATACAGTACCCTCCGGAACACTTCTGGTGTCCGAATACCATCGTCCTATATATCAATCGTTACCTCTCAACCATTTTGAGACTCCTCGTCATGTTCGTGATCTCATCCGGGACTCTGAGCGATATTCGATCACCAAATCAAATAACTCATATAATGCAATATCGTCATCGAACGTTAAGCGTGCGGACCCTATGGGTTCGGGAACTATGTAGACATGACCGACACACCTCTCCGGTCAATAACCAATAGCAGAACCTAGATGCTCATATTGGCTCCTACATATTCTACAAAGATATTTATCGGTCGAACCGTTATGACAACATACGTTATTCCCTTTGTCTGTCGGTATGTTACTTGCCCAAGATTTGATCGTCGGTATCACTATACCTAGTTAAACCTCATTACTGGCAAGTCTCTTTACTTGTTCCGTGATACATCATCCTGTAACTAACTCATTAGTCACTTTGCTTGCAAGGTTTCTTATGATGTGTATTACCAAGAGGGCCCAGAGATACCTCTCCGATACTCGAAGTGACAAATCCTAATCTTGATCTATTCCAACCCAACAAACACCTTCGGAGATACCTATAGAGAATCTTTATAATCACCTAGTTACGTTGTGACATTTGATAGCACACAAGGCATTCCTCCGGTATTCGGGGGTTGCATAATCTCCTAGTCGAAGGAATATGTATTTAACATGAATAAAGCAATAGCAATAAAACTAAACGATCAATATGCTATGCTAACAGATGGTTCTTGTCCATCACATCATTCTCCTAATGATGTGATCCCGTTCATCGAATGACAACACATCTCTATGGTTAGGAAACTTAACCATCTTTGATTAACGAGCTAGTCTAGTAGAGGCTTACTAGGGACACGGTGTTTTGTCTATGTATCCACACATGTATCAAGTTTCTGGTTAATACAATTCTAGCATGAATAATAAACATTTATCATGATACAAGGAAATATAAAATAACAACTTTATTATTGCCTCTAGGGCATATTTCCTTCCGGAATTACTCACTCCCATTGGGAAGCATCATGGAATTGGCGATGGAGAAGGGTTGGTGATGACGAAGATCGAAGATCCCCCTCTCCGGAGCCCCAAACGGACTCCAAATCGGGCCTCCCGATGAAGAACAGGAGGTGGCGGGCGGCTCTGTCTCGTGAAATGTGATAATTATTTCTCCCCTGGTTTTTTTCTCCAAAAATAGGATTTTATAGAGTTTGAATCAGGGTCTGCGGGGCCACTAGGTGGGCACAACCCACCTGGGTGCGCCAGGAGGGGCCTCGTCTTGGTGGGTTGTGCTCCCCCAGGGACCCCCCCTCCGGTGGTTCCTGGCTCCACTATTTTTCTTTTATTGTATAAAAATTCTCCAAAAAGTTTCGTTCCATTCCGAGAACTTTTATTTCTACACAAAAACAACACCGTGGTAATTCTGCTGAAAACAGCATCAGTCCAGGTTAGTTTCATTTAAATCATGCAAATTAGAGTCCAAAACAAGAGGAAAAGTGTCAGGAAAAGTAGATACGATGGAAACGTATCATGTTCTAGGTGGGGTGAGTTGAGAAACAATTCCACATTGTCTTAAATGCGTGCCAAACTTGTAACTCAAATATTCACCTCCACGATGAGATGTAGAAACTTTATTTTCTTGTTACGATGATTCTCCAGTTCACTATAAAATTCCTTGAACTTTTCAAATGTTTCAGACTTGTGCTTCATTAATAAGTATACCCATATCTACTCAGATCATCTATGAAGGTGAGAAAATAATGATATCCACCGTGTGCTTTAACACTCATCGGACCGCATACATCGGTATGTATTATTTCCAACAAGTCACTTACCCGCTCCATGGTTCCGGAAAACGGGGTTTTAGTCATCTTGCCCATAAGGCATGGTTCACATGTTTCAATTGATTCTTAATCAAGTGATTTCAAAAGTCCATCGGCATGGAGTTTCTTCATGCGCTTTACACCAATATGACCTAAGCGGCAGTGCCACAAGTATGTCATACTATCATCTTTAATTTTGCATCTTCTCGGATCAATATTATGAACATGTGTATCACTACGATCGAGATTCAATAAGAATAAACCATTCACAAGGGGTGCATGACCATAAAAGATATTATTCATATAAATAGAAAAATCATTATTCTCTAACTTAAATGAATAACTGTATCACAATAGACAACATGCAGATATGATGTTCATGCTTAACGAGGCACCAAATAACAATTATTTATGTTTAAAAAGTAATCCCGAAGGTAGACATAAAGGGAGCGCGCCGACAGCGATCAAATCAACCTTGGAGACACTTACAATGCGTGTCGTCACCCCGTCATTAGCTAGTCTCTGTTTATTTCGAAGTTTCTGTTTCGAGTTACTAATATTAGCAACTGAACCGGTATAAAATACCCAGGGGCTACTACGAGCACTAGTAAGGTACATATCAATAACATGTATATCAGATATAATTTTGTTGAGTTGCCGGCCTTCTTTTCTGCCAAGTATCTGGGGCAGTTCTACTTTTAGTGACCGTTCCGCTTACAATAGAAGCACACTGTCTAAGGTTTGGGTGCAAACTTGGGTTTTTTCACTGGAGCGGCAATTGGCTTGCCATTCTTGAAGTTTTCCTTCTTTCCCTTGCCCTTCTTGAAACTAGTGGTCTTCTTAACCATCAACACTTGATGCTCCTTCTTGATTTCTACCTCCGCGGCCTTAAGCATCATGAATAGCTCAAGGATCATCTTCTCCATCCCTTGTATGTAATAGTCATCATGAAGTTCTAGCATGTAGGTGGCAGTGATTGGAGAACTCTGTCTATCACTATCTTATCAGGAAGATTAACTCCCACTTGATTCAAGCGACTGTAGCACCCAGACACTCTGATTACATGCTCACTAACTGAGCTATTCTCCTTCATCTTGCAGGCAAAGAACTTGTCAGAGGTCTCATACCTCTCAACACGGGCATGAGCCTAAAACACCAACTTCGGCTCTGGAAAATCTCATATGCTCTGTGGCATTCAAAATGTCTTTGAAGCCCCCATTTCTAAGCCGTAAAGCATGACACACTAAACTATCGAGTAGTCATCTGAACATGATTGCCAAACGTTTACAACATCCATAGACGACGCTAGAGGGGTTGGCACACCGAGCGATGCATCAAGGACATAGGTCTTCTGTGCAGCAGTGAGGACAATCCTCAAATTATGGACCTAGTTCGCATAATTGCTTACATTATCTTTCAACTTAGTATTCCTCTAGGAACATATTAAAGTTCAGGGGAGCTACTATGCGAGCTATTGATCTACAACATAATTTGCAAAGACAATTAGACAATGTTCATGATAATTGGTTTAGTTAATCAAATTACTAGTGAACTCCCACTTAAATTAACATCCCTCAAGTTGTCTAAGTCTTACATGATCCAAATCAACTACCCATGTCCGATCATCACGTGAGATGGGGTCGTCATCAATTGTGAACATCTCCATATTGATCTCATCTACTACATAACTCATGTTCGACCATTCGGTCTTCCGTGTTCTGAGGTCATGTCTGTACATGTCATGCTCGACAAGTTTAACCCAAGTATTATGCATGTGTCAATCTGGCTTACACCCGTTGTATGCGAACGTAGAGTCTATCACAACCAATCATCACCAAGTGCTTCAAAACGACGAACTTCCACAATGGTGCATACTTAGGGAAAACACTTCTATTTTCGAAGTTAGTGAAGGGATCATCTTATAATGCTAATATCGTCGTAAGAAAATTAAGATGCATAAAAAGATAAACATCACATGCAATCAATATGTGACATGATATAACCATTATCACCTTGTGCTTTTGATACCTATCTCCAGAGCACCGACATGCATGATCTCCATCATCACCGGCATGACACCATGATCTCCATCTCCAAAGCACCGGCATGATCTCCATCGTCACCGACATGACACCATGATCTCCATCATCATGTCGTCATGTGGTTTTCTCCGCCAACTATTGCTTCTACGACTATTGCTAACTCATAGTGATAAAGTAAAGCAAGAACATGGTGTTTGATGATTGACACACGGGTCATACAATAAATTAAAGACAACCCTGTGGCTCCTTCCATTTGTCGTACTCATTGACATGCAAGTCGTGAACCTACTACAAAACATGATCATCTCATACATCAAGATATATCATATCACGTTTGGGCCATACCACATAACAACATGCCCTGCAAAACAAGTTAGTCGTCCTCTAGTTTGTTGTTGCAATTTTTACGTGGCTGCTAGGGAAAACTATAAGAATTGTTCTTATCTATGCAAAACCAAAACGGTGATATACAAGTTGCCTTTTAACCTTCTACAATGCCTTCCGTTGTCAAGACAGATTCAACTAAGGTGGGAGACACACACACCCGCAAAGCCACTTTTATGCAATACAAGTTGCATCTCAGTCAGTGGAACCAGTCTCTTGTGTGAGGACAAGTAAGGTTGGTCTGAGGCACTTCATCCACAATACAGTCGAATCCAAATAAGACAAAGGAAGTAAGCAATTTGAACATCAACGCCCACAATATGTTTGTCTTTTACTCGTGCATATACATCTATGCATAGACCCAGCTATGATACCACTGATGGGGAACGAAGCATGAAAATAAAAATTCCTATGAAACAACTAAGATCTAATCTAGGAGATGTATAGCTATGAGAGGGGAGTGTGTCTACACACCCTTGTAGATTGAAAGCTTTAGCGTCATAATATTGTTGATGTAGTCATACTCCTCACAATCCAATCCGATCTAGTGCTGAATGGACGGCACCTCAGAGTTTAGCACACGTACGACTTAGTGGCGTTCTCTCCTTCTTGATCCAGCAAGCGAGGGAGAGGAGGTAAATGAGATCAGAACCAACATGATGTGGTGGTGGTGGTGGTGGCAGCGCAACTGCGGCAGGGATTCGCCAAGTGTCAGATGGAGGAGGTGTAACGGGAGGGAGACGGACAAGGGTGGAAGGGTGGCTGCCCCCAACGCCTCCCCGCCTTTATATAGGTGTGGAGGGGCCTAGTACCTGAAGGAAATATGCCCTACATGCAATAATAAAGTCGTTATTTATATTTCCTTATATCATGATAAATGTTTATTATTCATGCTAGAATTATATTAACCGGAAACTTAGTACATGTATGAATACATAGACGAAACAAAGTGTCCCTAGTATGCCTCTACTTGACTAGCTCATTAATCAAAGATGGTTAAGGTTTCCTAACCATAGACATGAGTTGTCATTTGATAAATGGGATCACATCATTAGGAGAATGATGTGATTGACTTGACCCATTCTGTTAGCTTAGCACTTGATTGTTTTAGTTTACTGCTATTGCTTTCTTCATGACTTATACATGTTCCTCTGACTATGAGATTATGCAACTCCCGAATATGGAGGAACACCTTGTGTGCTATCAAATGTCACAACGTAACTAGGTGATTATAAAGATGCTCTACAGGTGTCTCCGAAGGTGTTTGTTGGGTTGGCATAGATCAAGATTAGGATTTCTCACTCCGTGTATCGGAGAGGTATCTCTAGGCCCTCTCGGTAATGCTCATCACTATAAGCCTTGCAAGCAATGTGACTAATGAGTTAGTGGTGGGATGAAGCATTACGGAACGAGTAAAGAGACTTGCCGGTAACAAGATTGAACTAGGTATGATGATACCGACGATCGAATCTCGGGCAAGTAACATACTGATGAAAAAGGGAACAACATATGTTGTTGTGCGGTTTGACCGATAAAGATCTTCGTAGAATATGTAGGAGCCAATATGAGCATCCAGGTTCCGCTATTGGTTATTGTTCGGAGATGTGTCTTGATCATGTCTACATAGTTCTCGAACCCGTAGGGTCCGCACACTTAACATTCGATGACGATTTGTATTATGAGTTATATGTTTTTGATGACCGAAGTTTGTTCGGAGTCCCGGATGATATCATGGACATGACGAGGAGTCTCGAAATGGTGGAGAGATAAAGATTGATATATTGGACGAATGTATTTGAACACCGGAATGGTTTCTGGACGTTTCAGATATTTATCGGTGAACCGAGGGGTTACTGGAACCCCTCGGGGAAGTTATGGGCCTTAATGGGCCATAAGGGAGTAGGAGAGAGTAGCCCGCAGGATGGCGCCCCTCCCCCCCAGGGAGATCGAACTGGAAAAGGGGGAGGGGGCGCAGCCCCCTCTTTCCCTCTCTATCTCCCTCTCCTTCCCTCCTTCCCCTTCTTGGAATAGGAAAGGGAGACCAACTAGGATTGGGAATCCAAGTTGGACTTCCCCTTGGCGTGCCCCCTCTAGGCCACTGGCCTCCTCCCTCTCCTCCTTTATATACGTGGGCAGGGGGCACCCCAAAGGCACATAAATTGTTCTCTTTGCCGTGTGCGGTGCCCCCTCCACAGTTTACTCCTCCGGTCATAGCGTCGTAGTGCTTAGGCGAAGCCCTGCACGGATCACTTCATCAACACTATCGCCACGCTGTCGTGCTGCCAGAACTCTCCCTCGACCCTCTACTAGATCAAGAGTTCGAGGGACGTCATCGAGCTGAACGTGTGCTGAACACGGAGGTGTTGTACGTTCGGTACTTGGATCGGTTGGATCATGAAGACTTCGACTACATCAATCGCATTAACTAACACTTCCACTTTTGGTCTACAAGGGTACATGGACACACTCTCCCCCTCTCGTTGCTATGCATCTCCTAGATAATCTTGCATGATCATAGGAATTTTTTTGAAATTGCATGCTACGTTCCCCAACAGTGGCATCCGAGACAGGTTTTACGCATAGATGACATGCACGAGTAGAACACAAAGAGTTGGGGGCGATAATGGTCATACTGCTTACCACCAACGTCTTACTTTGATTCTACGGTATTGTTGGATGAAGCGGCCCGGACCAACATTACATGACCGCGTTCATGAGACTGGTTCTACTGACGTGCTTTGCACACAGGTGGCTGGCAGGTGTCCATTTCTCGAACTTTAGTTGAATCGAGTTTGACTACGGCCGGTCCTTGTTGAAGGTTAAAACAGCTTGACAAAAAATTGTTGTGGTTTTCATGCGTAGGTAAGAACGATTCTTGCTAGAAGCCCGTAGCAGCCACGTAAAACTTGCAACAACAAAGTAGAGGATGTCTAACTTGTTTTTGCAACGCTTGTTGTGATGTGATATGGTCAAGACATGATGTGATATAAATTGTTGTATGAGATGATCATGTTTTGTAACAAAGTTATCGGCAACTGGCAGGAGCCATATGGTTGTCGCTTTATTGTATGAAATGCAATCGCTACGTAATTGCTTTACTTTATCACTAAGCGGTAGCGATAGTCATAGAAGCAATAGTTGGCGAGACGACAACGATGCTATGATGGAGATCAAGGTGTCAAGCCGGTGACAATGGAGATCATGACGGTGCTTTCCAGATGGAGATCAAAGGCACAAAATGATGATGGCCATATCATGTCACATATTTTTGATTGCATATGATGTTTATCTTTTATGCATCTTATTTTTCTTAGTATGACGGTACCATTATAGGATGATCCCTCACTAAATTTCAAGGTATAAGTGTTCTCCCTGAGTATGCACTATTGCTACAGTTCGTCGTGCCGAGACACCACGTGATGATCGGGTGTGATAAGCTCTACGTTCACATACAATAGGTGCAAGCCAGTTTTGCACGTGCAGAATGCTCGAGTTAAACTTGAC
The DNA here is from genome assembly GCF_002162155.2 of Triticum dicoccoides. Classification (NCBI taxonomy): domain Eukaryota; kingdom Viridiplantae; phylum Streptophyta; class Magnoliopsida; order Poales; family Poaceae; genus Triticum; species Triticum dicoccoides. The sequence continues at coordinate 241,511,812 of NC_041389.1, forward strand.
GAGCCTAGCATATGCAGATATGGCCTCGAAACACTGAGACCGAAAGGTCGAACGTGAATCATATAGTAGATATGATCAACATAGAGATGTTCACTATTGAAAACTGCTCCATCTCACGTGATGATCGGACATGGTTCATTTGATATGGATCACATGATCATTTAGATGACTAGAGGGATGTCTATCTAAGTGGGAGTTCTTAAGTAATATGATTAATTGAACTTTAATTTATCATGAACTTAGTCCTGATAGTATTTTGCAAATTATGTTGTAGATCAATAACTCGCGTTGTAGCTTCCCTATGTTTTTTATATGTTCCTAGAGAAAACTAAGTTGAAAGATGATAGTAGCAATGATGGGGACTGGGTCCGTGATCTGAGGTTTATCCTCATTGCTGCAGAGAAGAATTATGTACTTGATGCACCGCTAGGTGACAGCCCTATTGCGGGAGCAGATACATACGTTAGGAATGTTTGGCTAGCTCAATATGATGACTACTTGATAGTTTAGTGCACCATGCTTTACGGCTTAGAACCGGGACTTCAAAAACATTTTGAACACCACGGAGCATATGAGATGTTCCAAAGAGCTGAAATTGGTATTTCAGACTCATGCCCGTGTCGAGAGGTATGAGACCTCTGACAAGTACTTCGCCTAAAAGATGGAGGAGAATGGCTCAGCTAGGGAGCATGTGCTCAGAATGTCTGGGTACTACAATCGCTTGAATCAAGTGGGACTTAATCTTCCACATAGGATAAGTGATTGACAGGGTTCTCTAGTCACCATCACCAAGTTATTGGAACTTCGTGATGAACTATAGTATGCAAGGTATGACAAAAACGATTCCTAAGCTCTTCGTGATGCTGAAATCGATGAAGGTAGAAATCAAGAAAGAGCATCAAGTGTTGATGATTGACAAGACCACTAGTTTCAAGAAAAGGGCAAAGGTAAAGAAAGGGGACTTCAAGTAGAATGGCAAGCAAGTTGTCACTCCCGGGAAGAAGCCCAAAGCTGGACCCAAGCCTGAAAATGGGTGCTTCTACTGCAAAGGAAATGGTCACTAGAAGTAGAACTGCCCTAAGCATTTGGCGGATAAGAAGGATGGCAAAGTGAACAAAGGTATATTTGATATACAGGTTATTGATGTGTACCTTACTAGTGTTCATAGTAGCCCCTGGGTATTTGATACTTGTTTGGTTACTAAGATTAGTAACTCGAAATAGGAGTTACAGAATAAACAGAGACTAGTTGAGGGTGAAGTGACGATGTGTGTGGGAAGTGGTTCCAAAATTGATATGATCAGCATCGCACACTCCTTATACTTTCGAGATTAGTGTTTAACATAAATAAATGTTATTTGGTGTTTGCGTTGAGCATGAATATGATTAGATCATGTTTATTGCAATATGGTTATTCATTTAAGACAGAGATAATTGTTATTCTGTTTACATGAATAAAACCTTCTATGGTCATACACCCAATGTTGATGGTTTACTGAATCTCGATCGTAATGATACACATATTCGTAATATTGATGCCAAAATATGCAAAGTTGATAATGATAGTGCAACTTATTTGTGGCAATGTCGTATGGATCATATTGGTGTAAAGCGCATGAAGAAACTCCATAAAGATGGACTTTTGGAATCACTTGATTATGAATCATTTGATACTTGCGAACCGTGCCTTATGGGCAAGATGACTAAAACTTCGTTCTCCGGAACAATGGAACGAGCTACAGACTTATTGGAAATAATACATACTGATGTATGCGGTCCAATGAGTGTTGATGCTCGTGGAGGGTATCTTTATTTTCTGACCTTCACAGATGATTTGAGTAGATATGGGTATATCTACTTGAAGAAATACAAGTCTGAAACATTTGAAAAGTTCAAAGAATTTCAGAGTGAAGTGGAGAATCATCGTAACAAGAAAATAAAGTTTATACTATCTGATCACAGAGGCAAATATTTGAGTTACGAGTTTGGCCTTCATTAAAACAATGTGGAATAGTTTCACAGCACACGCCACCAGGAGCACCACAGCGTAATGGTGTGTCCGAACATCGTAACCGCACTTTATTAGATATGGTGCGATCTATGATGTCTCTTACCGATTTACCACTATTGTTTGGGGGATATGCATTGAAGACAGTTGCATTCATGTTAAAAAGGGCATAGTCAAAGTCTGTTGAGGCGACACCGTATGAACTGTGGTTTGGCAACAAACCTCAGCTGTCGTTTCTTGAAGTTTGGGGATGCGATACTTATGTCAAAAGGCTTCAGCCTGATAAGCTCAAACCCAAATCGGAGAAGTACGTCTTCATAGGATACCTTAAGGAAACAATTGGGTACACCTTCTACCACAAGTCCAAAGGCAAGATTTTTGTTGCTAAGAACGGAAACTTTCTAGAGAAGGAGTTTCTCTCGAAAAAAGTGAGTGGGAGGAAAGTAGAACTTGATGAGGTAAGTGTACCTTATCTCAAATTGGAAAGTAGTTCATCACATAAATCAGTTACAGTGATTCCTAAACCAATTAGTGAAGAAGCTAATGATGATGATCATGGAATTTCAGATCAAGTTACTACCGAACCTCGTGGGTCAACCAGAGTACGGTCTGCACCAGAGTGGTACGGTAATCCTATTTTGGAAGTCATGTTACTAGACCATGATGAACCTACGAACTATGAGGAAGTGATGATAAGCCCAGATTCCGTGAAATGGCTTGAGGCCATGAAATTTGAGATGGGATCCATGTATGAGAACAAAGTGTGGACTTTGGTGGACTTGCCCGATGATCAGCAAGCCATAGAAAATAAATGGATCTTCAAGAGGAAGATGGAGGTTGATGGTAGTGTTATTATCTGCAAAGATCGACTAGTCGCAAAAGGTTTTTGACAAGTTCAAGGAGTTGACTATGATGAGACTTTCTTAACCGTAGCGATGCTTAAGCCCGTCCGCATAATGTTAGCAATTGCCACATTTTTTGAAATCTGGCAAATGGATGTCAAAAACTGCATTCCTTAAATGGATATCTCTAAGGAGAGTTGTATATGATGCAACCAGAAGGTTTTGTCAATCCTAAAGGTGCTAACAAGGCGTACAAGCTCCAGTGATCCATCTGTGGCCTAGTTCAAGCATCTCGGAGTTGGAATATACACTTTGATAATGTGATCAAAGCATATGGTTTTATACAGACTTTTGCAGAAGCCTGTATTTACAAGAAAGTGAGTGGGAGCACTACAGCCTTTCTGATAAGTATATGTGAATGACATATTGTTGATCGGAAATGATGTAGAACTTTCTGGAAAGCATAAAGGAGAGTTTGAAAGGAGATTTTCAAAGAAAGACCTCGGTGAAGCTGCTTACATATTGGGCATCAAGATCTATAGAGATAGATCAAGACGCTTGATGATTACATACCTTGACAAGTTTTCGAAGTAGTTCAAAATGGAACAGTCAAAGAAGGAGTTCTTGCCAGTATTACAAGGTGTGAAGTTGAGTAAGACTCAAAACCCAACCACGGCAGAAAAGAGAAAGAGAATGAAAGTCATTCCCTATACCTCAGCCATAGGTCCTATAAAGTATATATGATATGATGTGTACCAGACCTATTTTGTACCTTATCATGAGTTTGGCAAAGGGGGTACAATAGTGATCCAGGAGTAGATCACTAGACAACAGGTCAAAATTATCTTTAGATGACTAAGGAAATATTTCTCAGTTATGGAGGTGATAAAGAGTTCATCGTAAAGAGTTACGTCGATACAAGCTTTTACACCAGTCCAGATGACTCTGAGTCTCAATCTGGATACATATTAAAAGTGGGAGCAATTAGCCAGAATAGGTACATGCAGAGCATTGTAGACATACAAAATTTGCAAAATACATACGGCTCTGAATGTATCAGACCCATTGACTAAAATTCTCTCACGAGCAAAACATCATCACACCTTAGTACACTTTGGGTGCTAATTACATAGTGGTGTGAACTAGATTATTGACTCTAGTAAACCCTTTGGGTGCTGGTCCCATGGTGATGTGAACTATAGGTGTTAAATCACATGCTGATGTGAACTAGATTATTGACTCTAGTGCAAGTGGGAGATTGAAGGAAATATGCCTTAGAGGCAATAATAAAGTTGTTATTTATATTTCCTTATATCATGATAAATGTTTATTATTCATGCTAGAATTGTATTAACCGGAAACTTGGTACATGTGTGAATACATAGACAAAACAAAGTGTCCCTAGTATGCCTTTACTTGACTAGCTTGTTAATCAAAGATGGCTATGTTTCCTAACCATAGACATGTGTTGTCATTTGATGAATGGGATCACATCATTAGAGATTGATGTGATGGACAAGACCCATCCGTTAGCTTAGCATAATGATCCTTAAGTTTTATTGCTATTGCTTTCTTCATGACTTATACATGTTCCTCAGACTATGAGATTATGCAACTACCGAATACCGGTGGAACACCTTGTGTGCTATCAAACGTCACAACGTAACTAGGTGATTATAAAGATGCTCTACAGGTGTCTTCGAATGTGTTTGTTGGGTTGGCATAGATCGAGATTAGTATTTGTCACTCCGTGTATCGGAGAGGTATCTCTGGGCCCTCTCGGTAATGCTCATCACTATAAGCCTTGCAAGCAATGTGACTAATGAGTTAGTTGCGGGATGAAGCATTACGGAATGAGTAAAGAGACTTGAGTGTAACGAGAATAAACTAGGTATGATGATACCGACGATCGAATCTCAGGCAAGTAACATATCGATGACAAAGGAACAACGTATGTTGTTGTGCGGTTTGACCGATAAAGATCTTCATAGAATATGTAGGAGCCAATATGAGCATCCAGGTTCCGTTATTGGTTATTGATCGAAGATGTGTCTCGCATGTCTACATAGTTCTCGAACCTGTAGGGTCCGCACGCTTAATGTTCGATGATGATTTCTATTATGACTTATGTGTTTTTGATGACCAAAGTTTTTTCAGAGTCCCGGATGAGATCACGTACATGACGAGGAGTCTCGAAATGGTCGAGAGGTAAATATTGATATATTGGACGAAGGTATTCAAACACCGGAATGGTTTTGGGATGTTTCGGATATTTATCGGGGAACCGAGGGGTTACCGGAACCCCCCGGGGAAGTTATGTGCCTTAATGAGCCATAAGGGAGTAGGAGAGGTCAGCCCTCAGGGTGCCCCCCCAAGGGAGTCCGAATTGGACAAGGGAGAGGGGGCGCAGCCCCCTCTTTCCCTCTCCCTCTCCCTCTCCCTCTCCTTCCCTCCTTCCCCTTCTTGGAATAGGAAAGGGAGACCAACTAGGATTGGAAATCCTAGTTGGACTCCCCCTTGGTGCGCCCCCTCTAGGCCGCCGGCCTCCTCCCTCTCCTCCTTTATATACATGGGCAGGGGGCACCCCAAAGGCACATCAATTGTTCTCTTTGCCGTGTGCGGTGCCCCCCTCCACAGTTTACTCCTCCGGTCATAGTGTTGTTGCGCTTAGGCGAAGCCCTGCGCGGATCACATCATCAACACCGTCGCCACGCCATCGTGCTGATGGAACTCTCCCTCGACCCTCTACTGGATCAAGAGTTCGAGGGACGTCATTGAGTTGAACGTGTGCTGAACACGGAGGTGCCGTACATTCGGTACTTGGATCGGTTGGATCGTGAAGACGTTCGACTACATCAACCGCTTAACTAACGCTTCCACTTTCAGTCTATGAGGGTACGTGGACACACTCTCCCCCTCTCGTTGCTATGAATCTCCTAGATAGATCTTGCGTGATTGTAGGAATTTTTTTGAAATTGCATGCTACGTTCCCCACCAGTGCCTTCCCCTACAAGCCCCTTGGGTCGTTGGCCAAGGGGGAGGAAGGAATCCCTCCTTTCCTTCCCCACCAATCGTTATCCCCCTTTTTAGGGATCTTGATCTTATCCATTTGGGATATGATACTATTCCTTTAAAGGGAGGATCTTGGTGCACCTAGACCAGGGGTGTGGGGCCATTCCCCACTACCCACATCCATGTGGGTCCCTAATGACCCACAAGTATAGGGGATCAATGGTAGTCCTTTTGATAAGTAAGAGTGTGAAACCCAACGAGGAGCAGAAGGAAGTGACGAACGGTTTTCAGCAAGGTATTTTCTACAGGCACTAAAATTGTCGGTAATAGCTAATTTGATAGCAAGATAATTTGTAACGAGCAATAATATTAAAAAAAGTGTAGCAAGGGTTCCCAATCCTTTTTATAGCAAAGGATAGGCCAGAACGGTCTCTTTTTGTTGGTGTACAAAAGTAGGGGCTCTCCTTTTAACCCCTTTACTTATGCACGGGCAGTCAGAGCCGCGCCCGCGGCCACACTTAGCAGGGCAGATGAGGGAAGTCAAAGCCACAAGACAATCAAAGCAACACCAAGATCAGAGACGCAAAGAGCAAGAGGGCGAGGTGGACTCCCCTGGCAAGACCCTTATCGGGCGCAGCCTCCGCAACCCCGGCAAGAGCCTTGCCAGGGCAACTTGCCCAGCGCCAGCGAAGCGCGCCACCATTGAGCCCAAGGGTTCCAGTGCCATCAACCACATTGCAACCAAGGCTCGGGAGGCACCTCCATGGTGGCATGCAAATCTTTGTGGAGATGATAAGCATACAAGATCAGATGAGGACCAGAAGACGACGATCCTCGGCAAGATCCTCGCCGAGGAAATCCACGAGACCTCTGGCAAGATCCTAGACGGGGACGACCGTGATGTCACGGCAAGACCCTTGCCGAGCACATTAGCGGGGCTGCAGCCAGGCCCACATCGGCCAAGACTCCACCGCTGTTCCCATGCAGCTGCCAGCCCAACAAGCTAGGCGAGCACCTGCGTGGCGACGTGCGGCCTTTGGACCAACTCAGCAAGCACCTGCGTGGTGGCATGCAGATCTTCGTGAACACACTGCCACCACACCAGCTCAGTAGCCTGCCAGCCTACATGGCGCCGCACGCCTCGTTGGCTTGGGTACGTGTCCAAGCAAGGCGAGGCAGCGACGGACAGGATGAGCCTCGTTACCGTCCCCAATAAAGCAAGGGGACACCTAAGGAGCGCATTTAATGCTCTTTGTCCCATAATGACAGGCAATAAGCTTGTCCACTGTACACTTTCCACCTCCTGTGTGCCACTGTGGTGTCCCCTTTTTCTATAAAAGGAGGCCCGAGGCATACTGGAGGGGGATTCGGCTTTTTGAACGAGTCACGCACTGTGGCTAGCTCAAGAACACAAGAACACTCAAATATACACCAAAGCAGGACTAGGGTATTACGCATCCTCGCGGCCCGAACCTGGGTAAATGATCTTTGTGCTGGCTCCTAGATCCGCTCTTTCCACAACCTCGCGCCCGTCGACCGTAGTAGGGATTCCAGTGATCCCGTAGGTGTCATTTCCACCAACATATTTGGCGCGCCTGGTAGGGGGCGCAGCTGTGAAAATCCGGTCTAGCAGCTAGTTTAGCAGTTCTTCGTTGCCATGGCTTCCAAGGATGAAGGCGACCGAATGAGCGACATCATTTGCAGATGCAGTGAACGCTCGCACAACGACAGAAAAGCTAAGTCACGCAAAACTTTGAGAAATTCTTTTTATATATGATTATTCTCCTTGGAGATCTTTTCCTCTGTATGAAAAACCTGCATGCAACGGGGCCCTTCCACTATTAGCAATGCCCTTGTTCTGTTTCAAGTCCGCTCAATAGTTCGAGCGGCTGCGTCGAGAACGGCAGGGTAGCCTTCCGCTATTGGCAACGCTCTCATTCTGTTTCGAGTCTGCTCAACAGTTCGAGCGGCCGCGGTGCGAACGGTAAGGTGGTTCGCCTGGTGGCAAGCACACCCGACAGGCTATTGGGGATCCGTCCTTGAGGCGTCGCGGCTTGGGTTTTACGCGCCAGCAAGCCTTCCCAATTTAAACGTAGGGTGGACATACAAAGAGAGGTCAAACTAGAAAATAACATGCATCATTTCAAACTACTACAGAGTTATATTACATCAATTGTTGCTACGGTTCTAACTAATAATAAAAATTGTCTTGGTCGTGAACCTGCAGCGGCGATGAGAAATGGGGCGCCTAGTCCAGGCGCTGGCCTTCAACCCTCTGAATTCTGTCGATGCCGCGATGATGGGCCCGATACGCTCCTCGAGTGTGGCGAGGTCCACACCCTCCGGCAAGCTCTCCAGCACAGCGCCAAAGTCAAGGTTGGGGTTCCAGTACGCCACCTTGGTGAGGACCTTGGTCAGGGCAACCCGCCAAAGCTGCCGGGCCTCATTGGCCAGAGAGCTTGCTCTGTTAGAGCGAAACTGCTCCAAGGCCCCAAGAACGCCCTCGAAGAACAGGTTCAGCTTGGTGTTGGGACTCACGTTCGGCTCCAGGGTGTACCTCACATTTGGCATCCCCATGGCAGTCGGCTTTGTGGTGATCCTGCCGGTGATGTCGGCGAGGCGGCTGATCCATAGGTTTTTGCCCTTCACGAAATCCTCGTGGTTGGTGGCGTCATTCCTCCGCAGCTGCCTCTCCTTCTCCAGGCTCTTGGTCAGGGTCTCCTCACGGGCCCTGACCTCCGAAAGCGTCCCCTCAAGGGCCTCTAGCTTCAGCTTCAGATTGTTGATAGAGTTGTTGGCTTGGGTGAGTAGCTCGGCCTTGCCGAGGACTGCGGCCTTCGCCTCCACCAAGGCGCAGTTGATCGTGTCCTTCTCCCTCACCAGCTCCAGGGCCTTGTTCTTCAGGCCGTCCCGCTCCACCTCCAGCTCCTTCACCTTGTCATCATGGATCAGGGCTTGAGCATTGAGTGCCTCCTTGTGCCTCTGCTCCAGCACCTGGGTTTGCTGCACAACAAGCCTCTTGACCTCCTCATCCTTTCCGTGGAGTGTGGCGGCAAGCGACGCCTCACGAGTGGAGAGGTCCTCCTCCTAGGAGTCCAGCTTGCCCTGGTGCTGGTGCCGAGCGGCCTCGGCCCTGGCGGCCTATTCCCTCGCCGCCTCCTGGGCCTTCTCGATGTCGGCCTACTTCAAGATGAGCTCTTGCTTGCGCTCGGCCAGCTGATCTTGGGCAGCCTTCATCTCTTCGTGGGCCTGGCGGAACCAGGCCCATGTCTCGGCGATGCGTTCCTCAAGGTCTGCCTCCGCCTTGTCCGCCACCACTACCTGGACTTCACCTTATCCAGACGGGCGCGGTGGAGCGTTTGGAGCTTCCAGAAGCTGGCGCCCATGGCCCGAAGAAGCTGCTCCTCTTGGGAACCGCCACCACCGGCACTCGGTTCATCGACAACCTCGAGCCCGGCGGCGGTGAGTGCCTCGTCGTCAAACACCTCCCCCTCAGTCGGCGCCTTGGTGCCCGCCGTCCCTGGAAGGTGGACGAACAGGTCGTCGCCCACCTTCAAGTACCTGCTCGAGCCAGAGGTGGCAGAGGAAGAGGTTTGTTCGTCGACCACCCCTCCTCGGCAACAGCCTTGCCGGCCTCCCCAGCAGGCCCCTTGATGGCCTCCTCGGCGGTGCCCTTGCCGGTCTCTCCGGCGGGCCCCTTGGCGGCATCCTCAGTGGCGGTGTTGGCGGCCTCCTCGGCGGCAATCTTGTCGGCCTCGGCCTCGGCGTCCCTGGAGACCTCCTTCATGATGGTGTCAATATCCTCCCGGCCCGTCGAGGAAGGATCTAGATACCAAGAAGGAGATTGAGACGGAGCCAAGACCAAGGTTTAAAAAAAGAAGAAGAAAGAACAGGGATAGAAAGCAAACGACTTACCCGTGTCGGGCTGGGAAGAAGTGGCTCCCTCCCTGCCAACATTCATCGCCGGGACGGGGCCACCAGCGCCCAAGTTCACCTCCTCATCCTCTGTGCGCATGGGCTTGGTGCTTGGCGCCCCTGCCGGGGACACCCCTCGAGGCGGCATGGTTGATGGGGGAGGCGTGTTGGGGGTAGCCCTCAGTGGCTCCTCCTGCTGCCGTCCTCCTCCTGCAGCCATGGCAAGGTCAGTGCCAAAGAATCATACCCCAACACACGTTGATGAGGAGTGAGTTGTGAATGCACGCTGGAGGCTGAGACAGGGGCTGCGCCGGGGGCTGTTGTCCGGGCTGATCTCCACCACCGGCGTGCGCGAAGCGCCCGCCAAGGGCTGGTCGCCCGATGAGGCCCTGGCCCTCTTCGCCACCCTCTGGGCCAGCGTCTCCCTGTCCCTGCGAAGATGAAAACAAGTCAAGAAAAGCAGCGCGGTCTGAAAGGACGAAAGTGACGAAAGGCAAGATACTTACTCGTCCTCCACCTCCTATTCCACTGCCTTCCTCTTCCTCCTTGGGCTGAGAGACCCAAAATCTAAGACGACCTCCATGTTGACATCTGCGGGAGGAGGGGAAGGGGGTGGAGTCCGGAAACGCTTGGATGAAGAAGAGGCGGTCGCTTTCCTCTTCGCCACGGCGGCCTTCACCACCTTCTTCGCTGCTGAGGGAGTCCTGGATTAGGGGGTCGTCGGACAGCCAGACTATACACTTTGGCCGGACTGTTGGACTAGGAAGATACAAGATTAAAGACTTCGTCCCGTGTCCGGGTGGGACTCTCCTTTGCATGGAAGGCAAGCTTGGCAATTCGGATATGTAGATCTCCTTCTGTGTAACCGACTCTGTGTAACCCTAGCCCCCTCCGGTCTCTATATAAACCGGAGGGTTTAGTCCGTAAGACAACGACAATCATAATCATAGGCTAGCTTCTAGGGTTTAGCCTCTACGATCTCGTGGTAGATAAACTCTTGTAATACTCATATCATCAAGATCAATCAAGCAGGAAGTAGGGTATTACCTCCATCGAGAGGGCCCGAACCTGGGTAAACATTGTGTCTCCCGCCTCCTGTTACCATTAGCCTTAGATGCACAGTTCGGGACCCCCTACCCGAGATCCGCCGGTTTTGACACCGACATTGGTGCTTTCATTGAGAGTTCCACTGTGTCGTCATGATAAGGCTTGATGGCTCCTTCAATCACCTACAACGATGCGGTCCAGGGTGAGGTTTTCCTCCCCGGACAGATCTTCGTCTTTAGCGGCTTTGTATTGCGGGCCAACTCGTTTGGCCATCTAGAGCAGGTAGATAGCTACGCCCCTGGCCATCAGGTCAGATTTGGAAGCTTGAACTACACGGCCGACATCCGCGGAGACTTGATCTTTGACGGATTCGAGCCCATGTCAGGTGCACCGAACAGTCACGACGAGCATGACTTAGATCTGCCATTGGACGGTGTTCAGGAGATCACACATGCAGCTGCCCCGGCCCTTAATCCGGAGCAGATCGTGCCATCCGAGGACGGGTGGATGGACCCCACCACGGAGGCCGCACACTCATCGGCGATAGAGCCGAGCACAGACTTCACCTCCAAAGAGATTTGTGTCATCGGACCCTCGGACTCGTCTCCGACCATATGTTCCGAACCACACGCGTCCGTGCCTATCGAATCTGATTGGGCACCGATCATGGAGTTTACCTCCACGGATATCTTTCAGCACTCGCCCTTGGGCGACGTGCTAAACTCATTAAAGTCTCTCTCCCTGTCAGGAGACTCTTGGCCGAACTATGGCCGGCTTGAGTGGGAAGTGGACGACAAAGAAATTCTTTGCCCACCCACCACCCCCTTGGTAGCCACTGTCGACGACCTAACCGACATGCTTGATTTTGACTCAGAAGACATCAATGGTATGGACAACGATGCTGGAGAAGAACAGGAACCACCGCCCACAGGGCGCTGGACAGCCACCTCATCATATGATATATACATGGTAGACACCCCCAAAGAAAGAAACAGCGATGAGGCAATGGAGGATAATCCCCTTCAGAAGCAATGTAAGCACCGGCGTCATAGGCGCCGCTCTAAGCCCCGCCATAGCAAAAATAGAGATACCGGCGCAAGAGGTGACAACAATCCGATGGTGCCGAAGACGAAAACAATCCCGCCCAACCAGGCTTCGAGCAGACCGAGCGGGAGGATGGGCAAGCTAGCCCTAATGAACAGGCAACAGATGGAGAATCAGAGGATGACAATTACATGCCCCTCTCCGAAGACGAAGTGAGCCTTGGCGACGAAGAATTCATCGTGCCTGAGGATCCCGTCAAGCAGGAGCGCTTCAAGCGCCAGCTTACAGCCACTGCAAAAAGCTTGAAGAAGAAGCAGCAGCAGCTTCAAGCTGATCAAGATCTTCTAATTGATAGATGGACTGAGGTCCTGGCAGCCGAGGAATACAGACTCGAGCGCCCAACCAAAAGTTACCCAAAGCGCAGGTTGCTACCTCAGCTCGAGGAGGAGGCATTAAAGCCCACACTACCAGCGCATGATGCGGCTGACCGGCCACCTCGTGGCCGAGACAAAGCGATGTATCAACCCGAAGTCCAGCCCGCACCCCGCGGCCAAACAAGTAAAAACACGAAGGCCCGGGGCTCCATGCATGACCTGCGAGACAAATTGAAAAACAAAGCAGGACAGTCAAGATCGATCTACGGATCACGGGGGCGTGCCCCAATGCGTGATGACAACCGTCATGCCAGATATACTAAAAACAAATCCGGCCGGGCCGAATACAACAGACCAGACTCATTTGAACGGCATCATGATGTAGCCCGGCATAGAGGTGCCGCACACCCCTTATGCTTCACCGACGAAGTAATGGATCAGAATTCCCAGAAGGGTTTAAGCCCGTAAATATCGAGCCTTACGATGGGACCACAGACCCTGCGGTATGGATAGAAGATTTCTTTCTCCACATTCACATGGCCCGCGAGGATGATTTACACGCCATCAAGTACCTCCCACTAGAACTTAAGGAACCGGCTCGGCATTGGCTGAATAGCTTGCCGGCAAACTCCATCGGAAGTTGGGAGAACCTTGCAGACGCATTCCTGGATAACTTCCAGGCCACGTATGTGCGACCACCGGATGCTGACGATCTAAGTCACATAACCCAACAGCCCGGAGAGTCAGCCAGGAAATTCTGGACTCGGTTCCTAACTAAAAAGAACCAAATTGTCGACTGTCCGAATGCTGAAGCCCTAGCGGCCTTTAAGCACAATATCCGTGATGAGTGGCTTGCCCGACATCTCGGCCAAGAAAAACTGAAGTCCATGGCAGCCCTCACGACACTCATGACCCGCTTTTGTGCGGGTGAGGATAGCTCGTTGGCTCGTAGCAACAACACAGCAAGCAACCCTGGCACATCAGAGGCCAGGGATAGCAATGGCAAGTCCCGACGCAATATACACAAACGTCGCAAAAATGGCGATAACGCCGAAGACACGATAGTCAATGCCGGATTTAGTGGCTCTAAGTCCGATCAGCGGAAAAAGCCATTCCAAAAGAACAATTCGGGCCCGTCCAGTTTGGACCGCATGCTAGATCGTCCATGCCAAAATCATGACACCCCAGGAACACCAGCCAATCATACCAACAGAGAATCCTGGATCTTCAAACAAGCCGGCAGGTCAGGTGCCGCAAACAAGGAGAAAGGGTCTCAAAGCGATGACGATGACGAGGAGCCTCGATCACCAAACAAACGAGGGCAAAGGAGATTCCCCTCGCAAATCAAAACGGTGAATATAATAAACGCCGTCCACATCACCAAACGGGAACAGACGTACACTTTTAGGGATGCCGACTTAACGGAGCCAGTCGCCCCACAATATAAACTATGGCCGATCACTTTTGATCATACGGATCGTCCGGCTAATGCCAATCAGGGCAATTCAGCCGCACTAGTCCTCGACCCAATAATTGGCGGATTCCACCTCACACGAGTCCTCATGGACGGAGGTAGCAGTCTAAACCTGCTGTATCAGGACACAGTGCGCAAGATGGGTATCGATCTTTTGATAATCAAGCCCACTCGAACCACCTTTAAAGGTATTATACCAGGCGTGGAGGCCCGTTGTACAGGCTCCATCGCTCTTGAGGTAGTCTTCGGATCACCGGAAAATTACCGCACTGAAGAGTTAATGTTCGACATCGCCCCCTTTCACAGTGATTATCAGGCACTGCTCGGACGAACCGCATTCGCTCGATTCAACGCGGTGCCACATTATGCCTACCGTAAGCTCAAGATGCCTGGTCCACGTGGTGTCATCACGGTTAATGGCAGGGCTGAACTCCCCCTCGGTGCCGAAGAATATACCGCCGCTTTAACAGCAGAAGCAACAAGTGGCATCTTTCAATCGAACCTTGAGTCGACGGCCAAGCTCCTGGACACCGTCAAAGGATTCCGAACTACTTCGCGGCAGGATAGCCCGGCTCATCCGGAGCCCAATTAAACACTCCGGCAAAGGCTAGGACAGGCCACATACTGCGGCTCAACCGCTCTGTGGCACACAAACATTTGTTGCATTTTCTTTGTAGGTTGACCTTTGCATAGGACAGGACTGGCGATATGGAAACAGCTCGAACGCGTAAGGGAATCCTTAGAGATGCAACTTGACGACCATCCGGTTACACTCCGGACCCGCACACAGCCTCCTCCCGCTTGATCTCCGCAGGTTCCATAGTCGTATTTCTTTTTCTATCACATTACTTGTATTCATACGCCTTGGCGTATTATTCAATTACAACATGTGGCTTTATATGTCATTTATCTGTTGTTGTTTCTTACTGACACTCTTCGTCAAAATGGCATCTGAATATCGTGATATGCCTTAATATGCCAGGGGCTTCTTCGTACCCATAATAACGGCAATAAAGTCCGAACACCTTCGCTAATGTTTGGCACCCCGAACTTATAGCATTATATGCATCAGCTCCGAATCATGTCTTGGGTCAATAGTTGGGTTTGCCCGGCTCCCATGTTTTGGTACCTTATGTTCCGCTATATAGGCTAATGTAGCACAGGGAGAACTATCGCGACTGTGTCCCGGTTCTTCTGGACGAGCACCTTAGTAGAGAAAGCCGAAAACTGACTGTCATGATATGGCGAGAGCTGGTCAGTTGTTCGAGAGATTGTAAAATCTTTAAGGATTTCTTACGCATAATGCCATAACTAATGCAGCGTGCGATGGATCGGCTTTTCTTCCGATTAGGTGCTTATAGAGCCCCTCGTGCGGCCTTCCGAACACCAGGGGCTGCGCCTACCGTCTTTTTGTCAAACTCCTATGGCTAAGTGAGAGTGATAAAGCCCTATAGTCCGATTGCCTGGTTCATTATGTTGAACACCTCCTTCAAGGACCCAACACTGGGATAAAGAGTGCTCAGGTTTATCCCGAACACCCCCGTACTTACTACGTGGGGGCAGAAGCCGACGACTGGCCAACTCTCAGGATTAATATATAAAATGGCCGCACAGGAGGAAAAACTTTCAAATAACAGGCAATAAATAATAGAAATGACCTTATTCAACATTACAAAGGACAACATGACTGTATTCATGGAAATATAATGTCCTTGGTGCATTGCTCTGCCGCAAGGCGGCTGCCTTTCAGGACACTATCATAATATAATTCGGGCTTCCAGTTTTCCTTCCCCTTCGGCGGTCACTTGGTCATCAGCTTTTCCGTATCCATCTTCCCCCAGTGCACCTTTGCGCGGGCGAAGGCCATTCGCGCACCCTCCATACAGACCGACCGCTTGATGACTTCGAGTCGAGGGCATACACTCACAAGCCGCTTCACGAGCCCAAAGTAACTGCTTGGAATCGGCTCGGTGGGCCATAGCCGGATAATTAAATCCTTCATGGCCAGTTCAGCTGCCTTATGCAGTTCGATCAGCTGCTTCAGCTGATCAGCAAATGGCACCGGATAATTCAACACCAAATACTGCAACCAGAAGAGCTTCTCCGCAGTACTCTTTGCCTTGGCTCGGTAGAATCGGGCGACATCAGATATGCTGCATGGCAGCTCCGCAAACACCCCTGGAGAAATCAGAATTCAAATTATCAACTTGATTTTCTCCTTTCAAATACCTGCTTTTTATAGAAAAAGGCTTACCAGCCACAATCTTCCTCGCCTCCTGGATTTCCTTTAGGGCACCTTGGGCTTCCCCCGGGGCATCACTTGCGGCTTGGCGAGCTTGGGAGAGTTCAGATTCTTTCTCTGATAAACTCTGCTCCAAGGTCTCACATTTCTTCACGGCCTCCTGAAGCTCTCGCTCAGCTTCAATAACCCTGGCCTCGTGCTTTTCGCGAAGAGCCTGCTCTGCGGCTGCCTTCTTCTCAGCTTCAGCCACAGCCTTCTTAATAGCCTCAATTTCTATCGTCGCCCCTAGAGCACATCATAAAAATATTTTCATCATGCACACTTATTCATTTGTGCTAAATGAACAAGGTTTCTGCATACCTTGGTTATCCTCCAACTGCTTCTTCATTCGGCCAAGTTCTCCTTCGGCCCGCTCCAGACTCTGCCTCAGGCCGGATACTTCCGCAGTATGAGAGGCGGCAGTCGCTATAGACGCCTGCTTATAAAAGAAGAGAGATAGATGTCATCAAGTGAGTCTCCTGCGAACATAAATTTGATCCTCTGTCCGGTTCTTTCTTTCACCGAACAGTGTATCAGGGGCTACTATCTATACTATGACACTCTTCGAAACCTCATAAAACATACCTCAAAGCCTCTTATAAGGCTGATACAGGATCCATTCAGTCCACTCTCAGCGGACTGAATCTTCTCAATCACCGCACCCATAAAGGCATGGTGTTCATCAACGATGGAGGCGCTTTTCAGTGTCGCCGATAAAGTATCTGGCACCTCTGGTTGGACAGAGGTTGCCGGTGGAACAGGCACACCCCCTCCAGCCAAGGGAGGCTACCTACCTGATTATGAAGCCGTATTGGTCTCCGGGATTGCGTCCGGCTGGGGGCCGAATTCAAGATCGCCCCCGCCGCCGACTGGGAGCCTTCTCTCCCATATGTCCGGCCCCTGAAGTTCAGCCTCTTGTCGCCGCCTTTACGATCTCTTCCCCCCTCCTTGGCCTGGGTCCTCCTAGGACGAAATCTCAGCATCATTCACATGTTTGGGGGAAGGGGCCTTCGGGGGTGTCCCGCTCTCCATAGCATCCGAACCCAGCAAATCCTCCGACGAGGATTGTTCGGTGCGGGACCTCGCCGGACTGCAAAAAAGTATGGCTTAGATTAAAATATTATTCCATGACGAGCCTGGACGCATAAGCGTGTTCGGATTTTATATACTCACAAGTTCACAAGGGGCTGGGCCCTGGGATCCCACTCCGGGCTGCTATCGGCGGCGGCGATGGACTCCTCTCGAAGAGGAGTTTTTCCCCTCTTAGGTGACTCGGCCTCCAAGGATGTGGAGGCCGTCCTTTTCTTTCTCCCCCCCGCTAGGGATTTGTCTTCCTCCTCCTCCTCCTCCTCTTCGGAGGAAGAACGGGCATTGAAGTCTTCGGATTTTGTGTCTGAGGCACCGCGGCAACGGAGGCCGCCCCTGGTCTTCTTGACCTCCTTCTCGGTCTTCTTCCTCGGCGCCTTGTAAGGTGCCGGGACCAGCATCTTCGTCAGAAGTGGGCCGGCCGGTTCTTCTGGCAATGGGGCCGGACAGTAGATCTGCCCCGCCTTCTTCGTCCAGCCCTAGGAGAGTTGTGGAGAACACATTAAGCATTTTCCTTAGGATATGCAAATAGAACATACGAATTGCCAACATAACAGTGACTTACCGAACTTGCAGGGCGGTACAGTTGGTACCCGCGGTCCTCGGCGGAGTCCGGCCACGATTTGCCGGACTTAAAAAGCACCTTCCAGATGTCCTTGTGCGAGGAGTTAAAGAGATCCAGTAGGGTCTGGTGCTTGGCTAGGTCGAATTCCCATAAATTGCAAGCTCGGTGTTGATAAGGAAGAATCCGGCGAACTAACATCACCTGGACTACATTGACAATTTTGATATTCTTGTCTTCCATATCCTTGACGCGTGTCTGGAGCACCGACATTACGTTGGATGAAGACCAGTTCAGGCCCTTCTTGGGCCAGGACGTAAGCCGTAGGGGGGCTCCGGATCGGAATTTGGGAGCAGCAGCCCATTCTGTGCCGCGCGGCTCAGTGATGTAAAACCACTGCTGCCACTCCTTGACGGAATCATTGAAAGTACTTGTTGGCCATGTGATGTTGGGCATCTTGCTCACCATGGCGCTTCCGCACTCGGCGTGCTCGCCGCTCACTACCTTGGGTTTCACATTGAAAACCTTCAGCCATAAGCCGAAGTGTGGCGAGATGCAGAGAAAGGCCTCGCACACGACGATGAATGTTGAGATGTTGAGGAAGGAATTGGGGGATAGATCATGAAAATCGATCCCGTAATAATACATGATGCCGCGAATGAATGGGTGGAGGGGAAACCCTAGCCCGTGGACTAAATTAGGGAGGAATACAACCCTCTCGTGGGGTTCCAGAGTAGGGACGATCTGTCCCACCGTCGAAAGACGGTGGCCGATTTTCTTGGCCAGATACCCGGCCTCCCGAAGCTTTTTGATATCCTTCTCCCGGACGGTAGAGGCCATCCACTTGCCTCCTGCGCCAGATCCGGACATTTTGGGAAGACCTTTTTTGGGCGGAGAAGATGGACGCTTGGGTGCTAGGGTTCGAGCGAGGGGGAATGGATGAGCAGAGGAAGAAGAAGGCGTGGGTGAAAAAGGGAGTCCTTATCCCCTTATAAAGGCAGCAGGGATCTTGCGCCTCCCCACTTGCCCGATAAACTCGCTTATTCCCCAAGCATCACGTTGATGGCGCGGTTGGGTTACCCACACCCATATTGATGAGAATCCCATGATAAGGGGACACGATCTCTGCTTCGACAAGACGTGCCAATAAAACCGCCTCGCGATATGTGCGGTGGCAGGTTGAGAAAAACAGTTCGCATAATGACCGGACCGCGGCGTGATGTCACGCTACGAAAAAGTTGTCAGCAGATTAGATTTGTGAAATATTGTACTCTCTACGGTGGTATGTGGAATTTTTTTTGCAGAGCCGGACACAATCCTCATATTCAAGATCTTCTATGGAGAATTGGGAGAAGGAACTGGCCTTGCAATGCCGAAGATAATCTGCGCGCCGGACTCATCGTCATTGAAGCCTGGTTCAGGGGCTACTGAGGGAGTCCTAGATTAGGGGGTCCTCGGACAGTCGGACTATATACTTTGGTCAGACTATTGGACTATGAAGATACAAGATTGAAGACTTCGTCTCGTGTCTGGGTGGGACTCTCCTTTGTGTGGAAGGCAAGCTTGGCAATTCAGATATGTAGATTTCCTTCTGTGCAACCGACTCTGTGTAACCCTAGCCCCCTCCGATGTCTATATAAACCGGAGGGTTTAGTTCATAGGACAACGACAATCATAATCATAGGCTAGCTTCTAGGGTTTAGCCTCTACGATCTCGTGGTAGATCAACTCTTGTAATACTCATATCATCATGATCAATCAAGCAGGATGTAGGGTATTACCTCCATTGAGAGGGCCCGAACCTGGGTAAACATTGTGTCCCCCGTCTCCTGTTACCATTAGCCTTAGACGCACAGTTCGGGACCCCCTACCTGAGATCCGCCGGTTTTGACACCGACAGCTGCCGCGGCCCTCATCAGGCGCATAGACTCCCCCTGGGCCTCTTGCCGCTGCTCGGTCCTGCCTGGCCGGACTGGCTCGCCAGAGTTGGCTCGCCGTAGGACACGCCTTTTTCCCGTGGCCGGAGGGTTGTCGGCCTCGGCCTCTTCCTCGGCCGACTCCTCGACCACATCCTCAACAAGAGGGGCCTCGGTGTTGACGCCGCTGGCCTCCCCGGCAGACCCCTCCCATTGGGAAAGCTCCCTCTCCTCCACGGCCGTGTCGGCCTCATCCTCCATGCCGCCAGCGTTGCCGGCCTCCCTGGCAGCTCCGCCTCCGCCACCCTGGCGGCGATGTAGTCCAGCTTCGCCTCGGTGGTGTCCTGGATGAGCAGCGGCTCATCATGGTCATTGCCCTCCGACAAGTTGTCGAAGAACTCCTGCACTTCGCATGCCGGGGGCTCGGCCCAAGATGGTTTGAGGCTGTGCACGTTGAAGTCCGGCATCATGGCAATAATGGCGGACTGGCAAGAGTTGTTGCTCCGCGGGAACACACCCGCTGACAACCCAAACAGGGCCCCTTGATGGCCTTGCCAGCCTTTGCGGCCCTGCCGGTCCTCTCCACCCTACCGTTGCTGAACACGTCGAGCTGAAAGACCTTTTGACAAAAATGGGCGTGTCCCATCACCGTGAAGTTATGCTTCAAGCCAGGGCGGAGCCTCATGACGTCGGCCGCATTCCTGAAGTCCCAGGTCGGCCTTCCCTTGTTATGCAGCGGGGCGATTCGACGGCGGATGAAGTCCGCCCCAATCATCCCAAGGGTGAGCCCGACCATGGTGAGGCGATGGATCCTGGTGGTGGCAATCGACAACTTCTCGTTGTTGGCATCGAGGTCGCTCTAGTCCCCGTCGCGGGTCAGCGGGCTCTGACGAACCTGGCAGAACTCCGGCGGGTCCTTCTCCTCGATTTAGCACCACCGGCCCCGCCACTCCTCCCACCTCTCCTTCTAAGCACCCTCCGGATACGTGCCTCTCTCCTGGGCCCTTGGGATCCAGGAGATGCTCCCGGAGATGGCGCCCCTTGGTTGGATACGAGGGGAGAAGTAGTGGCGGAAGAGCGTCGTACTGGGGAGCACCCCGGCAAAGCCCTCACAGAGGTGAGCAAAGAGAGCCATGCACGCCACGACGTTCGGCGTGAGATCCAAAAGACGAAAGCCGTAGGTGCGCATGACGTCGTTGAAGAAGTCAGAGAACGGGGGGCAGAGCCTGCAGGAGAAGAAATCACGCAAAAGGGGTACCGATTTGGGCCGGCCGTGGTGCAGTCGGCGGGGACGACGCGCGTGGCAGGGTGCCCCGTCGTCTTCCTCCCCCACAGGGTCAAGAAGAAGTCCTTGAGGTGGACCCCATCGACCGTCGACAAGAAGTAGGCGAACTACGCCCGCCGCACCGCCGGCTCGCTCTTCGGTGCCTCCCTCTCCCCGACATCCTTGGCCTCCCCCTTGCCCCTGCTGGTTTTGGGCGCCATGGCGGCTGGAAGGAGGCGAAGGATCAAGAGCAATGGGGGCACAACGGCAGCAAGCAGAAGCAAGAGCTTGAGGAGGAAGAAGATGGGGACGGTGGTTCCGAGATTGGATAACGCGCAACGGGTAAATGAGCAGCGCGCTTGTGGTTATTCCTCTTTATGGGGAAGGCGCGGGCCGCCTCTTTTCCATTCACTGTGATATGACACATGCGTGCAGCAGGCACCCCACACATGACCCCCACGTCACGCACGACCCTCCACGTCGCGCATTCAATGCGGGTCGTGGGGAAGCGCAGCAGACAAAAAAGTTACCTCAGTAAAAATCCGCCGCGCCTGCCCGCGCACCATTCTGGGCCTAGCCCAACAACGCGTTGCGCTTATGTGTGGCCCAGGCCTGGGGGCTCCTGTCGGTGTACAAAAGTAGGGGCTCTCCTTTTTACCCCTTTACTTGTGCATGGGCAGTCAGAGCCGCGCCCGCGGCCACACTTAGCAGGGCAGAGGAGGGAAGCCAAAGCCACAAGACAATCAAAGCAACACAAAGATCAGAGACACAAATAGCAAGAAGGCGAGGTGGACTCCCGGGCAAGACCCTTGCCGGGCGCAGCCTCCACAGCCTCGGCAAGAGCCTTGCCGGGGCAACTTGCCCAGCGCCAGCGGAGCACGCCACCCTTGAGCCCAAGGGTTCCAACGCCATCAACCACATTGGAACCAAGGCTCGGGAGGCACCTCCATGGTGGCATGCAGATCTTTGTGAAGATCATAAGCATACAAGATCAGATGAGGACCAGAAGACGACGATCTTCTGCATGATCCTCGCCGAGGAAATCCACGAGACCTCCGGCAAGATCCTAGTCGGAGACGACCGCGATGTCACGGCTAGACCTTTGCCGGGCCCCTGGCAAGACCGTTGCCGAGGACATCAGCGGGGCTGCAGCTAGGCCCACATCTGCCAAGACTCCACTACTGTTCCCATGCAGTGCCAGCCCAGCCAGCTAGGCGAGCACCTGTGTGGTGACGTGCGGCCTCTGGACCAACTCAGCAAACACCTGCGTGGTGGCATGCAGATCTTTGTGAAGAGACTGCGACCGCACCAGCTCAGCAGCCTGCCAGCCTACATGGCGCCGCACGCCTCGTTTGCCTGGGCGCTCGTCGAAGCAAGGCGAGGCGGCGACGGACGGGATGGGCCTCGTTACCGTCCCCAATAAAGCAAGGGGACACCTAAGGAGCGCATTTAATGCGCTTTGTCCCGTAATGACAGGCGATAAGCTTGTCCACTGTACACCTTTCCACCTCCTGTGTGCCACTGTGGCGTCCCCTTTTTCTATAGAAGGAGGCCCGAGTCATACTAGAGGGGGATTCGGCTTTTTGAACGAGTCACGCACCGTGGCTTGCTCAAGAACACTCAAATATACACCAAAGCAGGACTAGGGTATTATGCATCCTCGCGCCCGAACCTGGGTAAATGATCTTTGTGCTGGCTCCTAGACCCGCTCTTTCCACAACCTCGCGTCCACCGACCGTAGTAGGGATTCCAGTGATCCCATAGGTGTCGTTTGCACCGACACTTTTAATAAGCAAAATGTTCTTGAGGACACACAGGAATTTCATCTAGTCACTTTCATCATGTTTGTTTGATTCACAATTGTTACTTTAATAATTTGATATATGGGTGGGCCGGTGCTTGGGTGCTGTTACTTGAACAAGCCTCCCACTTATGACTAATCCCTCTCACAAGCATCCGCAACTATGCAAGAAGAATTAAGATAAATCTAACCATAGCATTAAACATATGGATCCAAATCAGCCCCTTACAGAATAGCGCATAAACTAGGGTTTAAGCTTCTGTCACTCTAGCAACCCATCATCTAATAACTACTCCACAATGCATTCCCTTAGGCCCAAAGATGGTGAAGTGTCATGTAGTCGATGTTCACATAACACCACTAAGGGAAACAACAACATACATATCATCAAAATATCGAACGAATACCAAATTCACACGATTACTTATGACAAGACTTCTCTCATGTCCTCAAGAACAAAAGTAACTACTCAAAAATCATGTTCATGTTCAAGATAAGAGGGGTATTGAGTAGCATAATGGATATGAACATTTAATCTTCGACCAAACAAACCAACTAGCATCAACTACAAGATGTAATCAACACTACTAGCAACCCACATGTACCAATCTAAGGTTTTGATACAAAGATTGAATACAAGAGATGAACTAGGGTTTTGAGATGAGATGGTGGGTGTTCTATTTACGACACACCAACAAAGTGGGCTAATGTTTAACACCAACGGAGCATTGGTGTAACGCATCCTATCATAGTGTAGCGGAGCACACTCCCTTTGAAGCCTTATATGGGTATCAACCTCGTCCACTTGGCATTTTAGCACATGCATCCACCAATGAGTTACATGAGTTAGTATCAGATAGAGCTATGATCTCCAAAAACATTTGAAGAGAGCGCGGGAGCGCATTAAACAAGAAGCAGACAAACAATCAAAGTGCGCGATAGTTCGAGGTGGGGGATCAAGTGTATTTGAAATATGTACACGTATCTTTAGAATTCACTAGCTGCTCGCTGAAACCAGAAGCTAGCATTTAAGTTCTATGGACCTTACCAAGTATCACAAAAAAGTGGGTATGGTGTACTAGAAGCTTCAGCTTCTGGTTAATTCCAAGATTCACAATGTGATCCATGTTTCTCAACGGAAGAAACACCTATCACCTTCAACATTCGTTGAGAAAAATATGGGAGTCATAGTACCTCAAGAGATGTCTCTTCTCTGGACGCTACCTTCTTACAATCAAAGCCCATCCAACATGGCAGCAAACTCAAGCCCCAAATGAAGGTTCGTTGGTGCAACCATCCAGACACTTAGGATACTTGGGAAGATGTGTTTGCTCTAGACGCTTGCTTCCCTACTCTCGCGGTTTGGTTCAAGCCTGAAAGAGTGGGGAGTGTTATGTGGTGGCCCAGCCCAAGAAGGCGGCCCAAGGCCTCTCGACGCAACCATGGGTTGGCCATGGCCTGGAAGCAGGAGAAGCTAACTGCAGGAGGAATATATAAGAGATAGAGAGGTGGTCGACAGAGGCAATGAAGAACAGAATATCAACTAGTTTTCCCCTTTTCCATTTTAAACTTGTATCCAGTCCAGTTGATTGTTCCACCTGTTTGGATCTTCCGGTTTATGTAAGTGCGTGACACATAGCGTCTCCACACGGGAGCTACTATTAGAGGCTTCTTGTATCCAATAGCGACTCGAAGCACCGGGGGAGGGGGGACTGGGCATGCCCATTTGCTGGCACAGAAACGGCTCGGTTTAAAAATCCAAAAAATCAAAGCGCTTCCCATGGATCGAATGCGAGACCTCCAACTAGGATTGGGTGTGGCTAGCTAATCGAGTTGCTGAGCGTTTGTGATTGCTTGGCAACGTGAATCTTTAAGAATTAACTCTAGCAATAAATCCGAACATTTTTTGAATATTTCTGAAATTTGTGAACAATTGTTCAAAAAGCGAACATCTTTTTGAAGATATTTAACATTTTTATTCCGAACAAATTTTGAAAATATCAAACAACTTTTCAAGGTTTGTTGAAAATGTGAACTAAATTTTCATATCTAGAACATTTTTTTTAGAAAAACTGAACAATTTTTAAAATTCTAAGCAATATTTCAAAATGCAAACATTCTAAACTTTTTTCGAATGTATGAACATTTTTTAGAATAAGCGAATATGTTTTGAAAACTATTTTTTTATGAATTTCTGCTCATTTTCTAAAATTTTGGAACAAAATATAAAAACAGGAACGTTTTTTAAAATTTTGAAAATACAAACATTTTCTAAAATTTCGCATTTTTGAACACCTGCACATTTTAAAAAATAAACTTGAAAAAGAAAAAAGGAAAAGAAAAAAGAATTAAAAAAAGAAAAAAGAAACAGTAAAGGAAAAGGACATGTCGTTTGGCTCAGTCGGGGGCACCCCTGTGCGAAGCCCCGACTATGTGCTGCGGCACATAAGATTTTCCTATCCACACGCCCAGATGCCGATGCGAAGCGTGCTCTGCGACTCTGTCAGTAGGGTATCGCTGCAAAGCGTGGCCAACGCCCGTTGCCAGTTGGACTTGAAGGATCTCATTCTCACCGGAAGGCCCTGCCGCCCCGAGCTTGCGCGCTTCGCTGCTGTAGGGTAGACGAGGTCAGTCTTCTGCTCAAAATTACTGCTAGCACGACTCCAAACAGAAAAAACAAATTAGTTCAGGAGGCGTTGCATCAGGACAGATGGATTCTGGACCTTCGACATGGTGACCATGACAGTATCATGCATCTGGTGCTCCAACTGGCTAGGGAGATTCGAAGCGCCGGAATCACACTAGAAGAGGGAAGGGCAGACACGATCAAATGGACTCGTTGCAGCTCCGAGCAGTACACCGCGCGCTCCGCCTACGATGCACAGTTTGGCGACCGCCCGACACTCAACTTCAGAACATCAATCTGGAAGGTTTGGGCACCTGGCAAGATCAAAATGTTTCTTTGGCTGCTGCACTTGGACAAGCTCTGGTGCAACGACAGACTACATCGATGAGGTTGGGACAATAGCTACTTCTGTCAGCTGTGTGTGAGGAACCTCGAGACCTCTTTGCACCTCTTCTGGGAGTGACTGCTTGCCATTCAGGCTTGGAACAAAGTGGCAACCTGGGTTGGTTGCAATGCCCTGGCACACACCAACTGGTGCATGGGCAAAACTGTTGTTGCACTCACTTTCTCTCACTCGCACAAACAAAGATGAAAGATGAAGCACACAAAGATTTTCGGCGCACAAACGCCCCGCTGCACGAAAGGCGCCTCGGCCGCTTGAACGACCTAATTTTTCATTAAGCACAAACTCTGGCTCGGCACATACCGCAGCCATACCCACAGGAAAGACTACCAGAGACTACATCTCTCCTATCTCCTCTTCCCTCACGACCCTCAGTTGTGCTTAAATAGACTGACTCACGCACACATGCCAGCGGCCACACACCCCACCAACGCACGCATCGCACGCACGCACTAACCACTAGCTAACATGCAAACTCGCCGGTCAAGCCACGCAACGGCTTGATCCTTTCTGCTCTCCACTAACTACATGCACGTATGCATTGTCATGCACTAACAACCCACAAATCTAGCTAACATCCGCTGCCTTACTAGCCGGACCCGGAGCGTGCATACGCGCCGGACACCACTGCCACAGGCATGGCTTGTTGCCAACACTCACCCCTTAAGTCATGCCCTCATCGTCGCCGAAGTTGTTGCAGCTCTTGTTGTTGTCGTCGTCACAGCCGTGACCCAGCCCGCGGACCCGATCTAGCGCACCGATGCCGGTGGCCATCGCCACGGACTCGACCTGGCGCACTGACGCCGGTCACCACCGTGCTCCGTCATGACTCCGGCGACATACGCCGAGCTTCTTCACCGCCGGCGACACACGCCTGGCGTCCTTCGGCGCCCCGACGAGCCCGACTGCACCAGTACGTCCAGCACGTCCCGCGCACACCCGACGCGCCCGATCGCACCAGTGCGTCCCGCATCGTCCCGCGCGCACCCGACGCGCCCGACCACACCACATGTCATGGACTCACCGCGCGCCGCCTCCGTGTCCGCCATGGCCACAGCAGCGCCGCGCACGTCCACAAGCCGACACACGGCCCGGAGCTTCACCACAGCCGCCGGCGAACGCCGCCACCGCCGGCACCCCTTCGACAAGGGGACGACACCCAAGATGAACCAGCTCATGATACCAAATGTTGTTGCCGCTCACTTTCTCTCACTCGCACAAACGAAGGTGGAAGATGGAGCACACAGAGATTTCCGGCGCACAAATGCCCCGCCGCATGAACGACGCCTCGGCCGCACAAACAGCCTAATTTTTCATTAAGCACGAACTCTGGCTCGGCACATACCGCAGCCACACCCACAGGAAAGACTACCGGAGACTACATCTCTCATATTTCCTCTTCCCTCACGACCCTCAGCTGTGCTTAAATAGACCGACTCACGCACACATGCCAGCGGCCACAAACCCCACCAACGCATGCATCGCACGCACGCACTAACCACTAGCTAACATGCAAACTCGCCGGTCAAGCCACACAAGGGCTTGACCTTTTTGCTCTCCACTAACTACATGCAGGCATGCATTGTCATGCACTATATAACAGCCCACAAATCTAGCTAACATCCGCTGCCTTACTAGCCGGAACCGGAGCATGCATACGCACCGGACACCACTGCCACAGGCATGGCTTATTGCCAACAAAAACAACGGCCGAGCGCGTCCAGATGATCATCGATGAAGCAACTCCAGGCACAATGAAGGGAACCAAATCGATGCTCTCCTTGGTCGCATGGCACATTTGGCTCGAGCACAATGCGTGCACCTTCAGGGGGAAGACTCCAAGTGTGAGAAACATCACTGAAGCCTGTCGCCGGGACATGGAGCAATGGAGGATAGCAGGAGCAAAATGCATCGAGCACCCCTTCGGGGACGTGCCAGGAGAAATCATGATGTAGGGCAGAACCCTAGGGGCCGATCTTTCACGTTTGGAGAGGATCCTACGAGGAACACGAAGAACGCGCGGAAGAACACGAGGAAAAACACGAGGGGAAAACAAGAGAAACACTCAACCAACGAGAATATGATCACACATGTGCTAGATCCAAGAAGCACATAGAGATACACGGTCCAAATCCAACAAAGGACAATACAAGCGGCGGTAGCTCATCTCCGAGAGGAGGTCTTGAATCCACGAGGGATCTTCCCATAAAGGGGTCTTGAATCCATGGTGGATCTTCTCCGAAGAGGCCGCGGTCTCTCACGAGGAGGAGATCCGTATGGATGAGCAAAGCTCTACCTCAAATGAGCTAATCCTTTGCTAACCCTAACTAGGAGGAGGTGGGAGAGTATATACAGTGCTAGTCCACGAAGGGGTAAGTGAGAGGGGATACATAGGCCCTTGGCCCGTTCTCTGTGCACAGGCAGGTGCCGGATGTCCGGGCTGGGGCCGGATGTCCGGGGCTTCGCGACGGGAAGGATGTCCGGGCTGGGAGGCCGGATGTCCGGGCTGGCCTGCGGTTGCTCTCTGGACAGGCGGGGTCCGGATGTCCGGGCTGGGGGCCATATGTCCGGCGGCTCGGGAAGAGCCGGATGTCCGGGCCTCTAGCCGGATGTCCGGGATGACGAGGTTCAACCTCGGGTGCGTTCTGTGATGGGCGCCGGATTTCCGGTGTCGGGCCGGATGTCCGGGCTGGTCCGGATGTCCGGGCTGGGGCCGGATGTTCGGGGCCATAGCAGCTGGCTCTTCTTCCTTCTCCTCTTCCATGCTTGGCCTTGGTCCTTTGATTCTCCATTTTCATCTCGGTTGTACCTGAGTATAGGCAAGGTCCATGCATGAGGTAGTAGCCATGTCTCACATGTGGAAAGTGACAGTTCGAAGAGGAGTGAATTCACCTTGTGTCCAATGGCGTATGTTTGAGGTCTCGTCATATGTCCTCTTGGGGCTTGGAGAGTAGTCGGAGTGTACATGGGGATGAACGTGGGATGCTCCGCATCATCTCCCCCCCCCCTTGGGAAAGATCCGACCTCGGATCGTGATCCTCATCACCATGGAAATGGTTGTCGTGGATGGACTTGTAGTTGGACGTAGATGAAGGCATTGCGCAATCCGAGTACTCCAAGGTGTCTCCGGTATGTGGTACATGCAAAATGAGTAAACACAAAATACACTTGGAAATACAAATGGTTAGCGCACACAAAGTGTCCATCATGTAAGAATGAGTCCGTGCGGCAAGATAGTGTGTGGCAAGACACATGATGCTTATCAAGATGATCTAGAATAATATGCAAAGCATTCATAGGATAATGAGCATGGTGCACAAAGCGACAAATTCTACCATTGTGCAAAATGATGTCATAGAGCAACGGTTCATCAATAGCATGAATATGGTAATGGATGCTCAATATGTGTAAGCTATCATGCAATTGATGGTGAAAATATGATCATGATGTATGAATATGCCATCAAGGTAGATCACAACAAATTTTCTAAGGAAATGCACATGCTCATATATCATGGATGACATGGGAATACAAGATGCAACAAGGCAATCATAATGTGAGTCAATCCATGCATGGGATGCAAACTTGTGGTGAGTATGATATGTCCATCGAGCATGACATGTATGAGCACAATCAACAAATATGGAGGTGTTGGTGTACCAATGCTCGATGTCGTGGCAAGAGTGGAGGTTCGAAGGTGCATCCAATAAGTGCGAGCTCTCCTCAATATGAAGGTCCATAGAGCCAATCTCCAATGTCGCTCCTCCGTCCGCGAGATGTATCATGTAGACAACAAGAAGGAAACAACAATGAAAGAGTGACCCATCCAATATGCGTATTTGAGGATGGCTCAAAGGGAAGGAGTTCACCTTTATGAGGATGTCGAAAATGTTGGTGTCGCACATCGTGTATGCCTTCACATGACCAAGTTTTGTCTCATCATGGTACCACCTTGTGAATCCTTCAAAAAGAAAGAACATGGCAAACACTCGGAAAAACAAATGAGGTTAGCGGAAGTGTAAAACCTATCATTCGTGTGGTAAGATACCCAACAAGTGTATACATCATGCTCATCATAAGAAAGGACAAGGGAGCATTTGATAGTATGGAGGCATATGATGCTAGAACAACCAAGGACAATAGGCTCAAGTAAACAAGCATGCTCCACAAGTAATGTGTCCAAGTCTCCATGATCAATAAGCATAGCAAGTTGCCACTCAATACAAGGTGATATGAGAGATGCAACTAATGGAGACAAGAGGCAATGATCATGACAAATCAAGTGAGAGGCATCAACATATATGTCATCAACCCAAGAAAGCAAGTAATAGTGGAACATGGGTGATGCAACATAGCAAGCAATCATGGCGATCAAGTTAAGCAAGCTAGTAGTGCGAAGATGCAACATACTAGAAGGAATCATGGCAAGCATGTCATGTGTGCAAATAGTGGGCATGAATAATTCACATGTCATAGCACAAGCATGAAAGCAAGATATGAGCAAAATATAATCAATGTATTGGCGAGAGGCCATATGTAAATAGCAATGGGGCATCATGACTCTCCCAACACAACACTCAAAAATAGCATGAAGCACATGGTAAACATGACAATAGCAACAAGGATATCCACCAAGCATGCAAATACACATAGGAGTATCATAATGGTGAAGCATGGGTAGATGCAAGCAAGGGTCACAATTGCATGGCCAAATCATGTAAAGAGGCTTAACATGCAAAGTGAAGACAATAGTATGGGCATAAAGGGACAAGTGATATATAGCCCATAGCCGTGTGAGAGCCAAGTAAAAGAGATGCGCGTAGTCCTTGTGCAAAGAGAATGGTTGGAATAATAGTCCATGGGATCCCAAAGCGTCGTTGCTCTCAAGAGCTCGTTTCTTCAACTCTTGGGATTGAGAGGTTGACGACTATATGTGAGTACCTACACAAAACAAAGGAAAAGGAAAAATTATGTGTGTGTGGTATATGTACACATCATCCATCATGATGCGCACGTGCAAGTGTCGATTAGCACAAAATATCCAATGCTCAAATAAATGAGATGCGTGATATAGAAACATGTCATCCATTTTATTATTATGTATAGCATAATGGAGACTCAAATTGTGTAATGCATCACGAGCAATATCTAGAGCATTGTTATTCATGGAATGCATATGGTGTACACTATCATGGGAATCATGCAAAGTATGAAATGCATCAAGATATCCTAATATGTATGAGGAAACTATGGGGGTCTCCTCATGAGCATTAATGGAAACATCACATGGAGAATATTGACAACATCCAAAACAATGCATATTCGAAACAATGTGATCATGGCATGTCATAGTAGAGGAATTGCGCAAATCATGTAAAGGAAGCATGGCAATATCATCACAAGAGAAGCAAAAGCCAATGACCATCATCTCGTCATCTATGCCATAAGTGCAAATGGGATTGATTTTAATGGGGCATGCATAGTTACTATGTTTAGATTGTAATGATGCAATATGGAAGATCTCACTCATAGCATATGACAAGTTCAATGGGTTGTCAAACATGATGTGACCAAAAGAATTTTCACATGATATCCTATGGAGCATAGCATCACAACTAGGCAACTCAACATGCTCATCATCATATTCATCATAAATAGGTAAGTCAAGGCATGAAGAAGTCTCACTAGCATGAAGCATGGGAATAGGTGGGTCAACATCATGGGAGCAATTGATGTCAAGAGAGTCCACTAGTGGGACAAGAGAAGCACCATCACCTATGTTACCATTGGAGCGTCGCTCATGTGTTGTAGGTGAGGTGTTGAAGACTAAGTCATGGTCATCGTCATCTTGATGGAACCATGTGGGGGGTGCATCATCGTCCACCATGGCCATCGGTTTTCCCATTGGAGGGATGGACTCGCTGAGGGTAGGCATGTCGTCATGTAGGAGACCTAGCACCAAAGAAGAAATCACACTAGGAGTAGAGGTTAAGTCGTTAGAAATCCTAGTGGCCTCACGTGCCCTCTCAACTACCTCACTCTCTAAGTGTTGTGGCTCACTCACTCCCTCAAAGATGCTCTCACTCATATTGTTGGTGGAGTCACTCAAATGGCTCTCAACCTCACATAGGATGTGTGGCATGCTCTCATGTGTGGGGCTAGTGGTGGTCACACTCATCCTCTCATAGGAAATGCTCAATGTCACGTATGGTGGAGTCACTCATGTCACTCATGGGGTAGTGGCTCTCCTCACATAGCACTTGGGGCATCTCGACATATGTGGGTGTCGGAGAGATATAGGTGCAAATGTCTCCATGCGCGGTCGTGTAGCTTGACTCAGCGTATGAGTCCAATATGGGCGCCGTCTTCATGTTGTAGAAGAGGTTCGCGCTCATCGCCATGGTCGAAGGGGATGTCCCTTGCTCGACCGTCTTGTCACCGTCTTGGTGTTGGAGGCCCATATGATGTGGCACCTCGTAGATCGTCTCCATGACCGAAGGGAGTTTCCCATGCTTGGCCATATTCCTTGAGGGGCTTCCGAAGATGGAAGTGTCGCCCTCGCTCGTAGGTAGTCGCCTTGTTGTTGAGGATGTCGATGTAGGCGAACTCATGGGAAGTAGGCGAAGTTGCCGTACGTCCAAAGGCGAAGATGCCTTGATAGCACTTAGCGAAGATGCCGATGTCGTCGGTGTAGCCGTAGCTCCATCTTGGTGGTGGTCATCTCGCGGTCTTCTCTTTTGCTCATGAAGCTTGGACCTGGCGTGAAGTAGGGCTTGTTGGGACTTGTGCATTTGCGCTTGTGGAGCATCTTCATGATGATGATGTCGTTGTCGTGCTTGAGCTCCTTGGCATTCGTCATCATCGTGCACATGATGCTTGGAGTTGACTTGCCCTTCATGACGATGTGGATCACGAACATGATGGTGGTCGCCATGTAGATGTGGATGAGGACAATTTGCACTTGCATCTTTTTCGTGCTCCGAAGACTTGTGGCTTCAATGTCGCCGCCTTGAAGATGACGAAAGGGAAGAAGACTTGATCAAGGCTCTAATCTCCTCCATCCTTGCATCTTGCTCCTCTTTATGTGCGGAAAGCTTCTTGTCGATGTAGTCCCTTTTCCTTGCTTCGGAGTGACGAATGTCAATGGAGATGTTCTCGATGCGCTCTCGCAATCTTGATTGTGCGCCTTGCATTTGTCGTTGTAGATCGAAGATGGACGCTTTGGAGATGTAGTTGTTCACTCCGTCGTTGTTGTCATAGACCGGAGAGGAAATGCCTTGCCTATCCATCACAAGACTCGAGAAAATATGAGTGGGAGAAAGAGAAGAACTATACCAAATGTACCTTGACCAATGTTGAAGATGGATCAATGATCACTCAAATGTGTAACAAGGAAATAGCACAATTGGTACCAATTCTTGTCGGTTCTCACACCTACACAAGTAAATCTTATAGTGGATCTCGGTGAGGATAGTGGCACAAAAGTTTAATGCAAAATGTTAGCAAGAGTCAATAATGTTGAAAGAGATTGACAAATTTGCAAGCGAAACAAGTAGACCAATAGCAATGAATGGCACACGGAAATGCACACATGGATAGATAAATGGGGTCATGCAACCAAGGAATGAGCACAAAATGTGGAATCCACGGAAAACGCTCGTGTTGCACAACTCAAGAGAGACGCTAGCACGATTGCTCAATAGGCGGATACGACACTTGTGCACAACCTATAATATACAAAATGGATATACTTTCTATCCCAAGTATGCTATGTATGTATGGTTCCCGGTGTTTCTCTCAAGATGATCCAAGATGATCAGATATGACAATCTTATGTGCAATGTGGTATGATGCTATGGCACTTGCTTACAAGCTTCTTTGCTCTCTTTTTTTTGCTTAGAAGTTTATTCTTCTTTTTTTTGTATGGCCACTTTGGCACAATGCACAAACCAAGATAGCAATTGTGTATATGTGGGAACAAACATGTGACACAAGATATGATACCAATATATGCACCACGATGATATGGTATGTACGCTATGGGAAGTATAGATCACTAATGTGCACAAGTAACGTTGCCGGCAATACTCAAATGGCTAGTCTTGATAGGCAAGTAACGCAAAATGGGCTAGGGGTTAACAATGCAATGGCAAGGGGAATATACAATGGAGGGATACCATGATACCAAGATGATATGTTGGCTACCATCGAGGGTTTCTTGTATGTACGCCATGGACGGATGATGGTGAAGTGGTCAAAGTCGATGACGACCTCAAGGCGATGATGAGTGGTGGTGTTCCTGATGTAGAAACCAAGATGATGGAGACTCGTCCCTAAGTAGCCGAAACACCTTAGGAAACGAAAACCCACGAACTCAAAATCTCAAATGTCAAATGTCAAAATGGTGGTAGCGGAAAGCGGTGGTGGTTTGCACTTGGCAATGCAGACGTGGAATGATGGGCTATACACGTGTCGAAGTTGAAGTTGCCGTCCCTAAGTAGCCGAAACACCTTAGGAGACACAAGACATAACTCAAACAAGCTCAAACAAAATTGGGTTAAGTTGGGTTGGCGAAATGTATGGTGGGCAAGGTTATGCGGAAAGGTGGTGGTGGTTGATGAAGAAGCAATCGTCCCTAAGTAGCTGAAACACTTTGGGAGACTCGAATCACAACTCCAACAACCTCAAATGCTATATGGACAAAATTGGGTTAGGTGGCAGAAGTCGGTGGTGGTTATGCGAATGATATGGAGGAAGCCCTATGTAGCGACCAGACCTTAAACTGTCTGATCTCTGTGCATCAGTGTCATCCCTGGATCGGTAATGCTGACACGCACAGTACTTGAAGGATTTATAACAGAGTAGCAATCACACAATTATTACATCAAATGTCTCAAAAGAGAACTAATTACAATAAATATGGCTTAAGGCCATCTAATAACGATGACAGCGGAAGGCTTGGAAGATAAGCGAGTCCATCAACTCCAACGGCATCACTGAGTATAAGATCACGACCTAAGGCACCTTACTCGTCGTTTGAAATGACTGCAACATGAAAGTTGCAGCCCGAAAATGGGTCAGCACATGGAATATGCTGGCAATGTAACACATAGAGAGTAATGAACAGAATAATGCTATCACTACATGCATATATGGCTGGTGGAAAGCTCTATGGTTACAGTTTTGCATAAAACCAATTTTTCCCTAAAACAAAGGAATAAATTTTATTTAACTATCATGATGGTTGTTAAACATTGAGAAGGTTCCTCCAACTCAATCCCAATTAAGCATCATCATTAACCCAATAGAATTAAATTAAGTAACATGATGAGATTCACATGATAATCCAAGTACTAGATACTCAAAACGTCCATAACCGGGGACACGGCTAACCATGATTAGTTTATACACTCTGCAGAGGTTTGCGCACTTTTCCGCACAAGACTCGATCTCCTCCGTTGGATTTCTCGCACTACATGGTATTTGAGAAACGGATGACCGAGACATAGTGTTTTAGAAGCATTAACTCTTTACTCTGGGTAGACAGTACCAACCTACATCCCCTACATCTGCTAGTCTACCACTGAAAGAGGTCACACAACATACTCAACTATGCTAGAGCCCATAGTAGCTTGCGGCTGCACACGGAAGTTTCTAGCATGAATAGTCTCATGATCCCTCTGAGACTGGGTGGCGGTCCATAGGAGAATCACACGGTACCCCGGGATTTCCAAAATACAGGCAACACTGGGTTCCCCGGGTGCCTCAATCCACCCATATGTGAATTTAAGTTTCCACCTTAAGTAAACTATTAATTAACAATCTCACATCTGTCATGGATACACTCACCCAATCCACGTCTACTAGCATAGCATGGCAATATAAGCAAACGTAGAAGTAACTCCCAAAGGTTTGGTATTAAAACAGGTAATAGGTTCTACCTCATCTACTTTGCAATACCCACATATTAATCAGATCCTACTCATGCAATTGTTTAAGGATTGATCTAATGCAATAAAACTGGGTAGTAAAGAGGTATGATCAAAGTGTTACTTGCCTTGCTGATGATCCGTGAAACCTAGAGATTCGAAGTAGCAAGCGGCACACTCCGGATACTCTATCGCAAACAAATAAGCATACAATAAGTACTCGTCTAATGCACAGGTAAAACTCAAATAAGAGATCTAACCAGAAAGTTCAACTTAAGAACTCTGGTTTGCAAAAAGAATCAACGAAGCAATGAAAGTCAAACGGCGAAAGAAACAAGCTTCGTTTACTAATCTGGACCTAAGTCAAATGTTACAGTAGCAAAAACTTGTTTGAGTTGGTTAAATGGAAAGAGGGTTACGAGACGAAACTCTAGGCGCTTGAATCGCCTCATTCCGATAAACGAGCGAAAAGTTATACTAGAACAAAAATTGGATCACAAATCGCGATCAGAAATAATCACGGAAAATCCGAGAAAAAGAAAAACGGACGAACAGGCTAACGAACGAACGTTCGCTGTCTGCGGCTAAAATACGAAAACCGTTCATTAAAACGAACGAACGAACTGGCGTTCACTAAATAACTAAACCGGGGAAAAAACCAATCTATTAAAAAAATCAACCTCGGTTTTTCCGAAGAAAACCGCCGCCGCCGCCGGCAAGTCCGGCGGTTACCTCGGCGGGGTCCGGCGAGGCGAGCGGCGGCTCCAGCGGGGCGGGTCGGGCCACGGCGGCGGGACGGGCGGCGGCGACGGCGGCGCGGATCGAGGGTGGTGGCGGCGCTAGGGTTTGGCGGGGCTGGGGCGGCTTGGGCTGGGGCTGGCTCGGGCGCCTCAGGCTTTAAAGGCCCGGCCGGGTCAGTGTCCCATGTGGACACGGCCCGGTTAGGTCGGTTCGGGTTTTTTTTAAATAATTTCGCGCAGACAAACAAATAAAAGAAATATTAAACGGACTCCAAAAATCCTGAAACAAATTTTCCCCGTCCTCTAAAATAAAGCCGGACAAGATGAACATTTATTTGGGACCTAAATGCAATTTTGAAAAACGCGCATTTTTCCTAATTCGAATAAAATAGCGATAAAACTCCAAAATAAAATCTTGTTTGATTTTAATATTAAACCCTCGATATTTCTTTATTTTGGGAAAGTCATTTTATTTCCTCTCTCATATTTTTATAATAGAAATAATTGAAGATAAAATAATTAAAATCAAATTATCCTATTTTCAAAATTTGAGAAAACTCAAATATGAAAATAACGAAATCCCCAACTCTCTCCGTGGGTCCTTGA
Source organism: Triticum dicoccoides (assembly GCF_002162155.2). Classification (NCBI taxonomy): domain Eukaryota; kingdom Viridiplantae; phylum Streptophyta; class Magnoliopsida; order Poales; family Poaceae; genus Triticum; species Triticum dicoccoides. Next base: position 241,548,741 of record NC_041389.1, read on the forward strand.
GTTGCGTAGAATTTCTAGGATCAAGACAAAATGCAATAAAATATGATATGCAATGATGATCTAATGTATAACATTCCAAATTGAAAATTTGGGATGTTACAAACCTACCCCCTTAAGATGAATCTCGTCCTCGAGATTCGGGTTGGCTAGAAAATAGGTGAGGGTGGTCCTTCAGTAGATCTTCCTCTCGCTCCCAGGTGGCTTCATATTCGGTATGGTGGCTCCACTAAACTTTGCAAAACTTGATAACCTTGTTGCGGGTGACTCGGCTGGCATATTCGAGAATCTTGACTGGTTTCTCCTCATAGGTTAAATCACTATCCAACTGAATCGCTTCCAGTGGCACTGTATCTCTCAGCGGTATATCAGCCATCTCTGCGTGGCACTTTTTCAACTGGGAAACGTGGAACACATCGTGAGCTCCTGATAATCCTTCGGGCGATTCCAATTTGTAAGCAACCTCTCCCATACGCTCCAAAACTTTGTATGGTCCGACAAAACGTGGCACTAACTTTCCCTGAACTCCAAAGCGCTTAACTCCTCGAAGTGGAGTTACACGAAGATAAACTCTGTCTCCGACTTCATAAACTGTCTCCTTGCGTTTAGAATCTGCATAGCTCTTCCGCCTGCACTGGGCTACCTTGAGCCTATAGCGAATCAACTTCACCTTCTGCTCAGACTCTTTAATCAAATCTGGTCCAAACAACTGGCGGTCTCCAACTTCATCCCACAACAATGGTGTCCTGCACCTCCTTTCGTACAGAGCTTCGAAAGGGGCCATCCTCAAACTGGATTGATAACTGTTGTTGTAAGAGAACTCCGCATATGGCAAATTGTCATCCCAACTAGATCCATCATCTAGCGCACAAGCTCTCAGCATACCTTCCAGAATCTGATTGACTCTCTCAGTCTGTCCATCTGTCTGTGGATGAAAGGCTGTACTGAACTCTAGCCTGGTACCCAAAGTTTCGTGCAACTGGTTCCAGAACTTTGAGGTAAACTGTGTTCCTCTATCTGATACAATGCTCCTCGGAACTCCATGCAGACATACGATCATGGTCATGTATATCTTTGCCAACTTAGCACTGGTGTAAGTGGTCTTCACTGGGATGAAATGAGCTACCTTCGTCAAACGATCGACTACAACCCATGTCGAGTCATAGCCTGAACGAGTCTTGGGCAATCCCGTGATAAAATCCATGCCTAGCTTATCCCACTACCATTCGGGTATCAGCAATGGCTATAGCAATCCTGCTGGCTTCTAATGCTCTGCCTTCACTCTCTAACATACATCACATACTACTACATACTCCGCAATATCGTTCTTCACTCCGGTCCACCAGAAAGTGTCCTTCAAATCCAAATACATCTTGGTATTTCCTGGGTGAATCGAATACGGTGAATCATGGGCCTCTTGCAGAATCAACTTCCCGATCTTCGGGTCTTTAGGCACATAAACGCGGTCCTCAAACCATAAGGTATCGTGCTCATCCTCATGAAAACCTTTAGCTTTTCCTTTGCTCATCTTCTCCTTTATCTCGACAATCTCCTTGTTAGTCTTCTGAGCTTCTCTGATCTTATCCATCAAAGTAGACTGAATCTCCAATGCTGGTACATAGCCTCTCGGAACTATCTCCAAACATAGCTCGCGAAGATCCTTGGCTAACTCCTTCGGTAACTCTCCAGTCATGAGAGTGTTGACTTGGCTCTTACGGCTCAATGTATCGGCTACTACATTAGCCTTTCCGAGGTGATAATGCAATCTCATATCATAATCCTTGATGAGCTCCAACCATCTCCTTTGCCTGAGGTTTAACTCTTTCTGCGTGAAAATATACTTCAAACTCTTGTGATCCATGTACACCTCATAATGGTTTCCAATGAGAAAATGTCTCCATGTCTTCAAAGCATGCACTACGGCTGCTAACTCCAAATCATGTGTAGCATAATTCAACTCATGGGGCTTAAGTTGTCGTGAGGCATACGAAACAACTCTTCCCTCCTGCATAAGCATTGCTCCAAGTCCTCGACGAGAAGCGTCGCAATATACTTCATAATCCTTGCGCTGATCTGGTAGAATCAACACAGGTGATGTAACCAAACGTTTCTTCAACTCCTGAAAACTGGCCTCACATTCCTCAGTCCATTTAAACTTGGTGTCCTTCTTCAACAATTCCATCATGGGTTTTGCTATCTTCGAGAAATTCTCAATGAACCTACGGTAGTATCCTGCGAGTCCAAGAAAACTCCGGATCTCTCCAACTGTTGTTGGGGCTTCCCAATTTGTCACAGTGACAACTTTGGTGGGGTCTACTGCTATTCCTTCTTTAGATATAACATGTCCGAGGAATCCAACTTCCTTCAACCAAAACTCACACTTGCTGAACTTGGCATATAACTGATGTTCTCTGAGCTTCTCAAGTACCAAACCAAATGCTCCTTATGCTCCTCTTCATTCTTCGAGTAGACCAAAATATCATCAATTAACACCATGACGAACTTATCCAGAAACTCCATAAACACTTTGTTCATCATATTCATGAAATAGGCAGGTGCGTTAGTCACACTAAATGACATAACGGTATACTCATATAGCCCGTACTTGTGGTAAAAGCTGACTTGGGTATATCCTACTCTCGAATCTTCAACTGATGGTATCCTGATCGCAGATCGATCTTGGAAAATACCTCAGCTCCTTGCAATTGGTCAAACAAGTCATTGATCATCGGTAGGGGGTACTTGTTCTTGATTGTCACTTCATTCAATCCTCGATAATCAACAACCATCCTTAATGATCCATCCTTTTTCTCCACTAGAAGCACTGGCGATCCCCAAGGTGAAGAACTTGGGCGAATATAACCTTTGCCCAGTAACTTCTTAATATGCTTCTTAATTTCCTCCAAATCTTTTGCGGGCATCCTGTACAGTCTCTTAGATATTGGTCTTGTGCCTGGCAAAAGCTCAATCAAAAACTCAATGTCTCTATCCAGTGGCATGCCTGGCAACTCCTCTGGAAATACGTCAGGGAAATCCTTCACCACTAGTACTTCCTCCTGTACAACTCCTGATAAGGAATTTACTTGAGTCCTCTTCGGCACATGCCGGGATACATACTTGATCCTTCTTCCTTCTGGCATGGTAAGCAAAATTGACTTACTAGCGCATTCAATGTTCCTTCCATACTTTGATAACCAATCCATGCCTAATATCACATCTAGTCCTTGCGATTCCAATACTATTAGGTCTGAGGGAAACACATAGTTACCAATCCTTAATGGTAACCAATCACACCATAGACTAGCCATATACTCTGCTCCTGGCGAGGTTACTAACATGGGTGACCTAAGGGCTTGGGTTGGCAGTTTATACTTATCCACGAATCCCCTTGATATGTATGAATGCGATGCACCAGTATCAAAAAGAACGATTGCAGTAAATGACTTAACCAAAAACTTACCTATTACTGCATCTAGCTGGGCTTCAACCTCCTCCACGCTAACGTGGTTCACCTGTCCTTTGTTGAAAGGGTTAGGATTCTTCCCAGAGCTCCCATTGTCGTTTCCATTCTTCGCTTTAGAACATTCAGTGGCATAATGTCCAGTATTCTGGCACTTGAAATAGGTAATGTGGCTCAGATCCCTCTTGGCTGGTGTTGATGGGTTGGTACGGTTCTGTCCATTGCTTTCTCCATTCCCATTACCATTATTGGGTCCACTATGGTTGTGCGAACTCCCTCCTCCATGAGTATGCTAAAAATGTCCTCCCGAGTTCGGGGTAAAACGAGGCTTCTGCTGAGCTCCAGAATTGTACTTCCCTTGTCCATACTTCCTCTTGCAGCTGTCAATTTGCTGCTGCTTCCCTTCAATCATGAGAGCTCTATCTACCAACTCCTGGTAATTGTTGAAGGTTGCTACCATCAACTACATGCTCAGCTCATCATTCAGTCCTTCCAGAAACTTCTCCTGCTTAGCTGCATCCGTAGCAATGTCATCTGGGGCATAACGTGCTAGCTTACTAAAGTCATCCACATGCTGGCCAACTGTACGTCCTCCTTGGCGCAAGTTGTGAAACTCATGCTTCTTCATGGCCATAGCTCCTGCTGAAACATGAGCAGTACGGAAAGCCTGCTGAAACTGATCCCATGTGACAGTGTCGATAGGATAAGTGGCTGTGAAATTCTCCCACCATGATGCTGCCGGTCCATCAAGCTGATGTGCGGCAAAACGCACCTTCTCCGCATCTGATGTGCGACAAAACGCACCTTCTCTGCATCTGTGCATCTTGCAATGGTCAACTCCCTTCCCATCTTGCGAAGCCAATCATCTGCAACTATCGGCTCGGTGCTACTGGAGAACACCGGCAGATTCAGCCTCAAGAAACGGCTAAGTGATCAACAGGTGGTGGTGGTGGTGGTGGGTTGTTGTTGTTGTTGTTGCTCCCCTGATTCTAATTCTGGACTAGCATCTGCATCAATGCATTCTGCTGCTGGATCAACTGGGTGAGCTCCGGTGGGAAAGCAAATCCATTGTCACGTCTCGGAGGCATCTGAGGGTTTAGAAAAGATGAGAATATAGAACAGAAATAGATCTAGAGAGAAAACACTACCCATATGCACATGAGACAAATGCAATCAATATCACTTCAATCAATTCAAACAAGGGCATACAATGGTCTAACTACCATTACAAAAGTGCTCAGACTATACTATATACATGGGGAAATACTGCTACTATTATGGTGGTCGACTAGAAAAATTGATCGGTCAAAGACTCCATGATATCTACTCCAGCTTCATCAACAAAGTCATCACTATCGTCTGGGTCCGAGTCGGTGTCGTCGATGATGATGTAGATCTCCGGGCAAGTGCAATCACCGTCTTCTCCTCCAGTCGCGGGGAATCCCATAAATACTTTTAGCTTCTTCTTCAGATCGTCATTCTTCTCCACGAGTGTTGTCATTTCCTCCTCATATCCATTGCGTGTAGAATTGAGTTCTTCCTCCAGCTCCGTGATCTTGGTCATAGCCTTCTTCAAATCTATCATGCCTGCGCACATCTGGTTCTCCTGGCGACGAATGTGCTGGTTTAACTCCTGGATGAAAGCTGCAATTTATCTATCCTTCCTGGTGTTGATCATCTCCCATTGCTCATCTCGGCGCCCACAAATCTGGTAAATAGTATCCTTGAGATCCTTGTGGTAAACTTCTCCAATGCGTCCCATGGTGATGTGGGCTGCCATGCTCTTTCCTAGACTCCAGGTTGGTGCATCAAAGGAAAACTCTATGGGCTCAGTGACGGGCATGAACGTCCTTCCTGGAACTTGAACTTGAATCATCCAACGCTCCTCTTCTGGTAAAGTGGTGATGTAGGTCCTGATGAAGCTTGGTACTCCAATATTTAGGTATCTAGTGACTTCCTTCAAGTGGCGTCCAAAGGGTGTACCTTCATCCGGTTGCATCCGCCATCCTAAAAGAGTAGAAAAGATGAGGAGTCAGAAATGAGAAGAGAGTAGTCATCTAGGGCTTTAGCTTAGTGGTCGTGTCCTACAGTCAGCGCGTGCTCTGATACCATCTTGTAGCGACCAGACCTCAAACAGTCTGATCTCTGTGCATCAGTGTCATCCCTGGATCGGTAATGCTGACACGCATAGTACTTGAAGGATTTATAACAGAGTAGCAATCACACACTTATTACATCGAATGTCTCAAAAGAGAACTTATTACAATAAATATGGCTTAAGGCCATCTAATAACGATAACAGCGGAAGGCTTGGAAGATAAGCAAGTCCATCAACTCCAGTGGCATCACTGAGTATAAGATCACGACCTAAGGCACCTTACTCGTCGTCTGAAAAGTCTGCAACATGAAAGTTGCAGCCCGAAAATGGGTCAGCACATGGAATATGCTGGCAATGTAACACATAGAGAGTAATGAACAGAATAATGCTATCACTACATGCATATATGGCTGGTGGAAAGCTCTATGGTTACAGTTTTGCATAAAGCCAATTTTTTCCTACAACAAAGGAATACATTTTATTTAACTATCATGGTGGTTGTTAAACATTGAGAAGGTTCCTCCAACTCAATCCCAATTAAGCATCATCATTAACCCAACAGAATTAAATTAAGTAACATGATGAGATTCACATGATAATCCAAGTACTAGATACTCAAAACGTCCATAACCGGGGACACGGCTAACCATGATTAGTTTATACACTCTGTAGAGGTTTGCACACTTTTCCCCGCAAGACTCGATCTCCTCAGTTGGATTTCTTGCACTAGATGGTGTTTGAGAAACTGATGACCGAGGCACAGTCTTTCAGAAGCATTAACTCTTTACTCTGGGTAGACAGTACCAACCTACATCCCCTACATCTGCTAGTCTACCATTGAAAGAGGTCACACAACATACTCAACTATGCTAGAGCCCATAGTAGCTTGCGGCTGCACACGGAAGTTTCTAGTATGAATAGTCTCATGATCCCTTTGAGCCTAGGTGGCGGTCCAAAGGAGAATCACACGGTACCCCGGGATTTCTGAAATACAGGCAACACTGGGTTCCCCAGGTGCCTCAATACACCCAGATGTGAATTTAAGTTGCCACCTTAAGTAAACCATTAATTAACAATCTCATATCTGTCATGGATACACTCACCCAATCCACGTCTACTAGCATGGCATGGCAATATAAGCAAACGTAGAAATAACTCCCAAAGGTTTGGTATTCAAAAAGGTAATAGGTTCTACATCATCTACTTACCAATACCCACATATTAATCAGACCCTACTCATGCAATTGTTTGAGGATTGATCTAATGCAATAAAACTGGGTAGAAGATGTATGATCAAAGTGTTACTTGCCTTGCTGATGATCCATGAAACCTAGAGATTTGAAGTAGCAAGCGACGCACTCCGGGTACTCTATTGCAAACAAACAAGCATACAATAAGTACTCATCGAATGCACAAGTAAAACTCAAGTAAGAGATCTAACCAGAAAGTTCAACTTAAGAATTCCGTTTGCAAAAAGAATCAAATCAAATGAAGCAACGAAAGTCAAACGGCGAAAGAAACATGCTTCATTTACTAATCTGGACCTAAGTCAAATGTTACAGTAGCAAAAACTTGTTTGAGTTGGTTAAATGGAAAGAGGGTTTCGAGATGAAACTCTAGGCGCTTGAATCGCCTCATTCCGATAAACGAGCGAAAAGTTATACTAGAACGAAAATCGGATCAGAAATCGCAATCAGAAATAATCGCGGAAAATCCAAGAAAAAGGAAAACGGACGAACAGGCTAACGAACGAATGTTCGTTGTCTGCGGCTAAAATACGAAAATTGTTTGTTAAAACAAACAAACGAACGGGCGTTCGCTAAATAACTAAACTGGGAAAAAAATAAAAACCGATCTATTAAAAAAATCAACCGCGGTTTTATAAAAAACCCGAGCGGTTTTTCCGAAGAAAACCGCCGGCGGTGGCGGCAAGTCCGGCGGCTACCTTGGCGGGGTCCGCCGAGGCGGGCGGCGCTCCAACGGGGCAGGTCGGGCGGCGGCGGCGGGACGGGTGGCGGCGGCGGCAGCGAGCGGCTGCGGCGGCAACCGGCGGCGGCAGCGGCGCGGATCGAGGGCAGCGGCGGTGCTAGGGTTTGGCGGGGCTGGGGCGGCTCGGGCTAGGGCTGGCTCGGGCGCCTCGGGCTTTAAAGGCCCGGCAGGGTCAGTGTCGCAGGCGAACACGGCCCTGTTAGGTCGGTTTGGGTTTTTTTAAATAATTTCACGCAGAAAAACAAATAAAAGAAATACTAAACGGACTCCAAAAATCCCGAAAATAATTTTCCCCGTCCTGTAAAATCACGCCGGACAAGATGAACATTTATTTGGGGCCTAAATGCAATTTTGAAAAATGCACATTTTCCTAATTCAAATAAAATAGCGATAAAACTCCGAAATAAAATCTTGTTTGATTTTAATCTTAAACCCTCAATATTTCTTTATTTGGGAAAGTCATTTTATTCCCTCTGTCATATTTTTATAATTGAAGATAAAATAATTAAAATCAAATGATCCTATTTTCAAAATTTGAGAAAATTCAAATATGAAAATAACGAAATCCCCAACTCTCTCTGTGGGTCCTTTAGTTGCGTAGAATTTCTAGGATCAAGCGAAAATGCAATAAAATATGATATGCAATGATGATCTAATGTATAACATTCCAAATTGAAAATTTGGGATGTTACATCCTAGGCAAAGATGCCAAAGTTCCAAAACTTTGATGGAGTCAAATGGTGATGGAACCTATCTAGAGGGATAGAGGGTGTCAATAGCTACTCAACGAGCTAAAGAATGCGAAAATCGGACTCCGGATGTGAAAGTTATGGTTAAAACGGTGAAACACAGGAGGCTGAAATGCCGGGATCGGACATCCGGGGGTTTAGGCGGATGTCCGGGACCTGATGTCCAGAACCTTGCGCGAAATGCTCTCCAGGAGCCGGATGTCCGGGCAAATGACCGGATTTCCGGGATGGCCGGATGTCCGGGGGTCAGGCCGGATGTCCGGGCTCCAAATCCGAGGATGAACTCGAGGAACTCGATTTTGGGGCGGAAATTGATGATTTCGGGGGCAAAATTGGAGAGATTTCATGGATGGAAAGTGGGGAAACTTGGGGAGATGCTAGATCCACTCGAAACCAAGAAAATCCATGGATCAAAACCAACAAAACATCATCGAACAAACAAATCGCAAAAAAATGGGGGCTATTTTTGGTGGGGATTTTCGGATTTAGGACGAAATCAACAAAATCAAGCTAGAAAACACGGTGTAGGGCTCCAAAAACGTGATCAACGTGGCTCGTGATACCAAGATGATGTAGGGTGGAACCCTAGGGGCCGATCTTTCACGTTTGGAGAGGATCCTATGGGGAACACGAAGAACGCGCGGAAGAACATGAGGGAAAACATGAGGGGAAAACAAGAGAAACACTCAACAAACGAGAATATGATCACACATGTGCTAGATCCAAGAAACACATAGAGATACACGTTCCAAATCCAACAAAGGACGATACAAGCGGCGGTAGCTCATCTCTGAGAGGAGGTCTTGAATCCACGAGGGATCTTCCCGTAAAGGGGTCTTGAATCCATGGTGGATCTACTCCGAAGAGGCCGCGATCTCTCACGAGGAGGAGATCCATATGGATGAGCAAAGCTCTATCTCAAATGACCTAATCCTTTGCTAACCCTAACTAGGAGGAGGTGGGAGAGTATATATAGTGCTAGTCCACGAATGGGTAAGTGAGAGGGGATACATAGGCCCTTGGCCCGTTCTCTGCGCACAGGCAGGTGCCGGATGTCCGGGCTGGGGCCGGATGTCCGGGCTGGCCTGGGTGCCCTGCCGTTGCTCTCTAGACAGGCGGGGTCCGGATTTCCGGGCTGGGGGACGGATGTCCGGTGGCTCAGGAAGAGCCGGATGTCCGGGCCTCTCACCGGATGTCCGGGCTAACGAGGTTTAGCCTCGGGTGCGTTCTGTGATGGGCGCCGGATTTCCAGTGTTGGTCCGGATGTCCGGGCTGGTCCGGATGTTCGGGCTGGGGCCGGATGTCCGGGGCCTGCAACAGCTGTCTCTTCTTCCTTCTCCTCTTCCATGCTTGGCCTTGGTCCTTTGATTCTCCATGGTCATCTCGGTTGTACCTGAGTATAGGCAAGGTCCATGCATGAGGCAGTAGCCATGTCTCACGTGTGGAAAGTGACGGTTTGAAGAGGAATGAATTCACCTTGTGTCCAATGGCGTATGTTTGAGGTCTCGTCATATGTCCTCTTGGGGCTTGGAGAGTAGTTGGAGTGTACATGGGGATGAACGTGGGATGCTCTGCATCAAATCACGAACAAACTAAATTGCTAGCTTAGGAGCCCGCTAACTGGCAATGTACTTTTCTTTTTCACCCCATTGATCACTGGATCAATACTTGTTTTTTCCGCTCTCTTCCTGCTAATGAAATGAAAGCCAACAATGGCCCTTTCAAAAAATATAGTTTTTACATCACAATAAAGAAAAATCGCATAACCTACAACCAACTGAATTTAAAAGTATAACAAATGCATTGAAAGAAAAAGAGTACATACATCTGTTGGTTTCCTATATGTGAGTACACATATGCGCAACCAGATTATTTTAAAATTGAGTATGAGTTCTCCAATTACACATTTCTTGATAAAATTTGGTGTACTCTGCAAATGTTGTCGCTCCATACTCTGGCCCAACGTTTTTACCCTGATAATCCCACCCTTGGTAAAAGAGGTTGTCGTCACGCTTATTCTCTACGATCATGTTGTGCATGATCACACAAGTAGTCAACACCTCCCATAACCTTTGAGTGTTCCATGTTCTAAAAGGGTGCCAACTGATAGTACGTTGAGATTGGAGCACACCAAAAGTATGCTCCACATCCTTTCTAGCACACTCTTGTTCTTACGCAAACCTAGCCCTCTTCTATCCTACTGGATCAGAGATTGTCTTGACAATCGTAGACCACTGAGGATATCATCAGCTATCCAGTATCCCTTGTTGTATTGGTGGCCATAGATCTCAAAGTTGACCTCTGGAGACTTGTTTTCCGATAGCCTCGCTAACACTGGAGAGCGCTGAAGCATGTAGATGTCATTGTGAGAACCTGAATGCCAAAAAAGAGTGCCAAATCTCGAGAACTTGTGATGCCATAGCTTGAAGTATGACCGTGCAAGCATTAACATGTCTAGTGTATTGCCCATGCCAAGCAAATTGATAGTTCTTCCTCTTCTAATGCATACAATCTATGCTTCCAAGCATTACCAAAAAAGCTTATTGATTCATTGATTGCTAACAATCAGGTTGTACCTATAGCATTAGGTTCTCTCAAGTACATTGGGCTAAACACTACAACCACAACTTTGCAGAACCTGTACAATGCTTCTTGCAGAACCTGTACAATGCTTCAAGGCATGTGGACTCACTCATGCAGACATACTCATTCACAAGATCATCAGGAATTTCGTATGCAAGCATCCAAACAATTGCAATACATTATCGCAAGGGGAGAAGCCAACTTTTTCTAGGGCATCAATGATAGGGGCAAAGGTGTCCCATCTTTCGATGAGATGGTGGCTATCGTTTTTGGTGGAGTAGACTTTGACGATCCGACTACGGTCGTGCGAGGACATCGCAGTTTAGCAATCGCTAAGCCAACTCCGAGAGGTTATTGACCACACCAGAGCACGATCAACCTGACCACGAGGGTCTGTTTCCTGCACGCAAACGAAGAACAAGCAAGAAACTAAAATTGCAATCTGGATATTGCGAATATAAGAGGAAAGCTTTATTAATGAAGGTGGGGTTATGTGACGTCTTTGTTTGGTTGTTGAACCCAAACGAAGTACGCGAAGTTGCAGCTATGGCGAACATTTAATCTAAACAAAACCCCCCAAATTCTAAATGATGCCCTAAAGACTGTATATATGGAGGAATATGGGGAATTTTGTGACCCCTTGGAGGAGGGGTCCAAAACCAACCCTAACTTTGTTTCCCCACACATACGGACTCTAAAAATAGCCTATACTAAAGTATTTTGAAATTACATGGTCCTGGCCCAATAATAAGGTGGCGTGGCACCTATAATAGTCTCTGGACGAAATTTATGAAGTGGCACTTGTATATTTTGTTCAATCCTTCATGCAATCATTATGGTGGCTTCAATGTCCTGAAGTCATCACTTGAAACCTCGTTCTTGTTCCCCTTTCTCATGCCATCATCTCCATGCTTGCTCTTGCTCCAATGTTCATCCTTCTTGTCCAAGCTAGGCCCTTCATTTGTAAGCAAAACAAATGTATCCAATTTAGGCAGCATTGTATTCTCATTATTATTAGAACCGTTACCAAGAAATGAAGGTACCTGGTAATTTAATTGGCGTGTGCGAGCTCTAGTAATTGGTCCGATATGAATAGCAGCAGGGGCCGTTGGTGTAACAATGGTATTGATGTCCTCATCATCCTCCCCTTCTTGAAATAAAGTCGTCATCGATGAAAGCTCATCTTCCTCACCCAAATAAGGCTTCAAATCTGCAATGTAAGTGGGACTAACCCCAAAATCTGGAGGTAGCTCAAGTTTGTATGCATTATCACTTATTTTTTGTAACACCATAAAAGGACTATCAGCACGTGGCATTAGCTTTGATTTGCGCAAATCAGGAAACCTATCCTTACGAAAATGTAACCAAACAAGATCTCCAAGTACAAGACAACATGTTTTCTACCCTTATCTACAGCAAGTTTATATTTAGCATTCATACGCTCAATGTTTTCCTTAGTTAACTCATGCATTTTTAAGATCAATTCAGCACATTGTTTAGCATCAAAATTAACCTTCTCCCATGATGAAAGAGGCAACAAATCAATAGGTGCACTAGGTAGGAAACCATACACAATCTCAAAAGGGCACATCTTAGTAGTAGAATGCAGCAAACGATTATAAGCAAATTCAATATGAGGCAAGCATTCTTCCCACATTTTAAGGTTAGTCTTCAAAACAACCCTAAGCATAGTAGACAATGTTATATTGACTACTTCAGTTTGTCCATCAGTTTGGGGGTAACATGTAGTACTAAAAAGCAGTTTAGTTCCCAACTTAGCCCATAAACATCTCCAAAAGTGTCTAAGAAATTTAGTATCACGATCTGAAACAATTGTATTTGGCACACCATGTAAGCGAATAATTTCACGAGAGAACATATCAGCAACATTAGCAGCATCATCGCTTTTATGACATGGTATAAAGTGTGCCATTTTCGAGAATCTATGCATGACAACAAATATGATATCCCTCCCCTTCTTTGTTCGAGGTAAACCTAAAACTAATTCAATAGATATATCCTCCCAACGAACACTAGGTATAGGTAAAGGCATATATAAACCACGATGATTGAGTCGTGACTTAGCTTTTTGACACGTAGTGCAACGAGCAAACAAAAAGCTCAACATCCCGTCTCATCTTTGGCCAAAACAAATGTGTAGCAACTAAATCCTCCGTCTTCTTCATGACAAAGTGTCCCATTAATCCTCCTCCATGCGCCTCCTGCAACAACAAAAGACGAACGGAGCTAGCTGTTATGCATAGCTTGTTAGCACGGAATACAAATCCATCATTAACGACGAACTTGTTCCATGTTCTTCCTTCTTTACAATTATGTATTACATCTTTAAAATTAGCATCATGCACATATTGATCTTTGATGGTCTCCAAACCAAATATTTTAAAGTCAAGTTGTGAAAGCATAGTATAGCGACGAGACAATGCATCAGCAATAACATTTTCTTTACCCTTCTTGTGTTTAATGACATAAGGGAAAGTCTCGATGAATTCAACCCATTTAGCATGTCTACAATCCAGTTTGGCTTGACTTCTAATATGTTTCAAAGATTCATGATCAGAATGTATAACAAATTCTTTGGGCCATCAATAATGTTGCCATGTTTCCAAATCCGAACAAGAGCATATAATTCATTATCATAAGTAGAATAATTCAGACTAGGCCCACTCAACTTTTTAGAAAAGTATGCAACAGGTTTACCATCTTGTAATAAAGCACCTCCTAATCCAATTCCACTAGCATCACATTCAAGCTCAAAAGTCTTATTAAAATCAGGAAGTTGGAGTAATGGAGCATGTGTCAACTTATCTTTCAATACCATGAAGGCTTCTTCCTATGCAGTACCCCAAACAAAAGGCACATCCTTCTTTGTAAGATCATTGCGAGGTGCAGCAATGGTGTTGAAATATGTCACAAAACGCCTATAGAAACCAGCGAGTCCAAGAAAACTCCTAACTCGTCTGATCATTTTGGGCTGCGGCCAACTCTCAATAGCTTCAATCTTGGCTTTCTTAACTTCAATTCCCTATGGAGTAACAACATAGCCAAGATAAGATACTCGGTCGGTGCAAAAGGTGCACTTCCCAAGGTTACCAAACAAACGTGCATCACTTAGAGCAATAAAAATAGCACATAAATGTTCCAAATCTTCCTCCAAAGATCTGCTATAAATTAGTATATCATCAAAATAGACTACCACAAATCGTCCAATGAAAGCACGTAAAACTTCGTTCATTAATCTCATGAAAGTACTAGGTGCATTAGTTAACCCAAAAGGCATGACTAACCACTCATATAATCTGAACTTAGTTTTAAATGTTGTTTCCCATTCATCTCCCAGTTTCATACGAATATGATGGTATCCACTATGAAAATCAACTTTGGAGAATATTGTAGAGCCACTCAATTCATCAAGCATATCATATAGCCTAGGAATAGGATGACGATAATGAATAGTAACATTATTAATGCCTCTACAATAAATGCACATACGCGATGTACCATCCTTTTTTGGCACTAGTATAATAGGAACAGCAGAAGGACTAAGAGATTCGCGTATATAATCTTTGTGGAGCAGATCCTATACTTGACGCATAATCTCCTTTGTCTCCTCTGGATTGGTATGGTATGGCGCACGGTTTGGCAGCGACGCATCGGGAATTAAGTCAATCTAATGCTCAACCCCCCGAATCGGTGGTAATCCCGATGGCCCGTCTTGTGGAAAGACGTCAGCGAACTCCTGCAAAATGTTAGTGACACCAGGAGGCAAAGAGGAAGGCACGTCCTCGAATGAAAATAATGCCTCTTTGCACACAAAAGCATAGCAAACAGATTCACCGAAATCTAGATCATCAATATTAGATTTGGTGGCAAGTAAACATCCACTTTTCAATTTAATTTCAGAAGCAACACTAGATGGTTTATTATTGGGCTTCATTTGTTGCTCAAATTATTTTGCCACAATCTGATTTTCACTCTTATTTTGCTCATGTTTTGCTTTACTAGCTCTATTAATATCATCTTTCAGAATGGAATCAGGGACATAGGAAGCAAAGTAATATGTTTATCCTTATGAACAAGATTATACCGATTATTTCTACCATGGTGTACATAATTTTTTTTGAATTTCCATGGTCTACCAAGTAATAAGGAACATGCGTGCATGGGTACCACAAACATAATCAGCATATCAAGCTATACTAAAATGCACACGAACGAGTACGTGTTACCTTAACGTTGCCATTGTTGTTGAACCATTGGAGATAGTAAGGATGTGGATGTGGTCTTGTGGTGAGACACGGCTCCTCCACCATCTCCTTTCTAGCCAAGTTGTTGCAACTCCCTCCATCTATGATGACATAAACAGAACGTTCCTTCATAACTCCCTTTGTGTGGAACAAATTGTGCCTCTAATTTTGCTCACCTTGTGTGACCTACACACTCAAAACACGTTGAGCAACTAAACGTTCATGCATGTCCATCTTCAACAACCATGTATTCCGTCTCTTGTTCAAGATCAACTCCACCTTGCTCTTCACTCGCAATAAGAGCCAGATTCTCCTCATCATAATCACTAGCGGACTCATACCCACCATCCTCGGTAACGATCATCACACGCTGTGATGGGCATTTTCTCGCATAGTGACCACGACCAGTGCAATGACAACATATAACATCATGTGTTGGCCCTGTTGATGCCATGGATGAGGAAGAGCTCTGTGCAGGACCAGGAGGTGTACTCTTGGTTGATGGTGGTGGTGCATGTTTGCCTTTATCATGGTTAGAGGTGACGGATGAAGTAGGCACTGGTGCAGCCAGACGAGTGGAAGTAGATGATGTACGCGGTGTCCATGATGAAGGTCGACCTGTAGAAAAATTAGTTCACACTAATGCCTGTCGATCCCGCACTTCACTTCAGCTTTGCAAGCAAGATAGAATAAACGAGTGATATTATTATTACTCTAAAATGGTCTAAAACTCTCTATTTAATCCACCCATAAAACATGCAAGCATAGCTTCACTATCCTCAACAATACCACATCCAATCATGCCAGTTTGAAATTCCTGATAATATTCCTCTACAGAATTTTTTCCTTCTCATAAACGATGCGATTTTTGTAGTAATTCACATTGATAATATGGTGGAACCCAACGAGTACACGTAGCAGTTTTCAAATCAGCCCAAGTAGTTGGGATATTATTCGGATATATTCTACGATGTTCAGAACACCACACACAAGCAGAACTAGTGAATGCACAAAGAGCAGCAGCAACACGTCTCTCCTCGAGATACTCTAAACATGTAAAATATTGTTCAGTTTCTAACTCCCAAGTAAGATATATATCAGGAACATATATACCCTCGAATGGTGGAATATTCAATTTTAGTTTAGGGAGATGGTCAGGATCACGTACCTGAGGTGGTGGTGTAGCCCTACCGTTGCGATTATATGCATGTGGACGACCTGGTGGTGGTGGTCGCACGTAGTTCTGATTTTGATCAACCTCATCCTCGTAATCGCCCATGTAATCGTCTTCCTCTTCTGCAGCAGCAGCAACTCCAGTGGCACTAGATATTTGGCCATCCTCAAGAGGAACACGCTTCGCTCGGTGGAGGGCTAGATCACGACGTGGAGGTGGTTGTTCTTGGTATTGGTGTTGTTGTTGTTGTTGTTGTTGTTGCAGTGGTGCAGCAGAGGAAGCAGATGGAGGTAGAGGCACAAGCACTTCAGCGAACTTCGCATCCAACTTGGTGTCAATAGTCTTCTCAATGTCATCTATCCTCTCTAATGCCTTGCCAAAACATTTCATCACGTCTTCCACCTGTTGACCCAACATTTGCTGAAATTTATCATGAAGCTCCTTGTTCGTCATGTTCTCCCAGTCAATCTCGCCGGCTTGTGATCCTGTCATGGTTAGTAGCAAGAGAAACACACAATAATATGATCCTATAGACTACTAGAAAGTGTGGTGGTGGGGTGTCACAAATCCGTCAAGCAAATCTCAAATTATTACCAATTCTTACCCAGCAGCAGGTGGTGATCAGCAACTGTTGTAGTCAAAACCCTCAAAGCTTGGATAGAGAGATTACCAGGGAGAGTCAAACACACAATGTAGATGTATGTGGAGCTGGGATGGCTTAAAATATGGTAGCAAAAAGGTAAAGAATAATCAATTCAGAGATGCCAAGTTGAATAAACGCTCAACGACGGTACTATGCTGGTCCTAAGCTAGACCGTGCTAGAGACGCGAGCCTAGAACACTAACAAAATCACAGCGATGCACGTAAACAAGGGAGGAGCACACTTTGAATCTCTTTTTCTTTCCTTTTTCACTTTTTGCACTTCTTTTCCTCTTTTTTTTGCTCTACAACAAAAAGATCGAAAAAGTCTACAAATGGTCTAAAAATTGCCTAGCCAGAATTTTCCAGACTTTGTTTTTTTGCTGAGTTTGGAACTATTTTTCTTCAGCGGGTGGTACGGAAGTTGGGGAGTCTGACTTGGTCATGACTCGGAGTATGGCGTGATCTGGAAATCGAAAACAAAGAAACAAATACTGGACTCGGACTAGGACTGGTGGCGAAGATGAATCTGGTGGAATTCAGACTGGTGGCGGATATACGTAGGGCGGTGGAACACAGACTGGTGGTGAATATGTGATGGAGGTGGACTCGGATTAGCGTGATGGCGGCGGATATGTGGTCTATGACAGTGGTGGTGACGATGGTGGTATGTGGCAGCAGTGACGATGATGGTGGTATATGGCAGTGGTGGTCACAATAGTGGTATATGATAGCGGTGATAATGATGGTGTGGCGGCGGCATGATAAATGTTGAACAGAACTCAAAACTCTAAGGGACTAGACGCTAAGACTAGCAACTCGACACGACGATGCAACCGCAAATTCAACAAAGCAAAGTACTAAAAAGATTATGCAAAAGGCTCACGTAGGTTCGGATATGATGAACTAACCCTAATTTTCTTGTGGTTTTTTCGTGGACTGTAGGTATGAAGAACAGGTATGATCTAAACTACAAAAAACTAGAAAATCTCACCGAGCAACCTGGATATCTGATATCACTTGATAGGGGCAAAGTTGTCCCATCTTTCGATGAGATGGTGGCTATCGTTTTTGGTGGAGTATACTTTGACGACCCGACTATGATCGTGCAAAGACGTCACACCTTAGCAATCGCTAAACCAACTCCGAGAGGTTATTGACCATGCCAGAGCACGATCAACCTAGCCATGAGGGTTTGTTTCCTGCACGCAAACAAAGAACAAGCAAGAAACTAAAATTATAATTGGATATTGCGAATATAAGAGGAAAGCTTTATTAATGAAGGTGGGGTTATGTGGCGTCTTTGTCTGGTCGTTGAACACAAACAAACTACGCGAAGTTGCAGCTATGGCAAACTTTTAATCTAAACACCCCCCCCCCAAAGTCTAAATGATGTCCTAAGGGTCCGAAACCAACCCTAACTTTGTTTCCCCACACATATGGTCTCAAAAAATAGCCTATACTGAAGTATTTTGAAATTACATGGGCCTGGCCCAATAATAACCTGACGCATCGCCTATAATAGCCTCCGGACGAAATTTATGAAGTGGCATCTTGTATATTTCTTCCAAGCCTTCATGCAACCCTTATGGTGGCCTCAAAGTCTTGAAATCATCACTTGAAACTCTGTTCTTGTTCCCCTTGCGCATGCTATCATCTCCATGCTTGATCTTGCTCCAATGTTCATCCTTCTTGTCCAAGCTAGGCCCTTCATTTGTAAGCAAAACAAATGTATCCAATTTAGGCAGCATCATATTCTCATGAACATTAGAACCGTTACCAAGAAATGAAGGTACCTCGTAATTTAATTGGCGTGCACAAGCTGTTGTAATTGGTCGGGTATATATAGCAGCAGGGGTTATTGGTGTAACAATGGTATTGATGTCCTCATTAATCAGGCTTGCATTAGAAGTAATCATGATACCCCATAACTCCCTCTCGAGTACAACTGAACACATGTCTCGACATCCGAAGCATCACCAAAAAATCTTGGCAAAGAATAGTCAGTCATTTAGCTCGAAATAATCATTGTAGAGTAGGCAATGGTCGTTTCCTGCTCCCGTAGGATTTTTTGGGTTTTCCCTAAATAGGAAGGGTGATATAGCACAAAAGCAAAGTATTTCCGTCAGTTGAGAACCAAGCTTTAATCGAACCAGTAGGAATCACCAAGCTAGCAAGGTAAACAATGCCGACACAGAAACAAAAACAATACTTGCACCCAACATGGCAAGGGGGTTGTCGAGCCCCTTGTATTGCTAGTTACAAGATTGAAAGCAAATAAATAGATAATGGTACGACAAAAGTAAAGCAAAGAGTAAAAAGCAATTTTGTATGAGTTTGTATTGATGGAAGAATAGACCCGGGGGGCATAGATTCAATAGAGGTATCTCTCTCAAAAAGAAGGCAAACATCACGGTAACAAATTAAAGTTGGGTGATTGACAAGAACATCAACGAGTATGACTATGATCATTCATGGCATAATCTCACATAGGCATTATGCCCATAACAAGTTGACTGTTAATCTAAATGCATCTTCTACTATTACTCCAACCCAAGACCGCTAAACAACATGCATCTTGAAGTATTAACTTTATAAGAAACAGATTAACGCTTTAATCCAGATGATGGAATGTAGATAGGAAGAAATCTAGCAATAAGACAAAACCCTGTTGTGTGTTGGTGGGGGTAAATGATGTCAGAATGGCTTACCAGATCTGCATCGAAGCAAGTATGACTTACCTGATGACAGGATGATGATAGATTTAATAGAATGTAGACACGTCGGTTGATGCGTTGGCGGTGGCGAAGAGGCCTGCAATGGGTGGCACCGATGGCGAAGAAGCCATGGTGTGTTGGTGGGGGAGAATGGCATTGTTATGGCACCAACGAGCGGGCCAGAGGAGGACAAGGGGGACGCCATCAACATCCATTGTATGTCCGTGAGGACGCAAATCTAGCCCAAATTTGGGCCAAAAATGGGTCCAAAGAGGCAGCAAAACGGACAGCTATTTGTTTGCGTCGGTGCGTTAGGCCTCGATCTTTTTCTGCGCGGACCCAAACGGACGTGGGCAGACGAAATGGTTCGATGCGCTGGACTTTTCCAATAAGCACGTTATGATTAGTGAGTATGTTACAACTCCGTGTCTAAAACAGCCATAGTGGCAGAGGCAGCGTCTAATCATTGTCGGTCCATCATTAGCATCGCGGAATCGCGTTAGTACACCTTCAACCTCGTCGTGGTCCATATGGGACACTTCGACCTCACCGAGCTCGACTACCCCTTCTCCGAGGAAGAGGTTTGGGCTGCTTTCAAAGCCCTAATTGTGCGAAAGGCGCCAGGTTCGAATGGTTTTACATCCGAGTTCATCCGTCAACGCCCAGCACCGGCCATCTCCATCAATACCACTACACCTCTTTCTTCCCCAACACCATGTTGGTCTATAACTTGCCCCTGTCCTCTATGTTCCTCATTTCCATGTTTGAGTAATTACTACTTTTGGGGGAATAAAGTATGAACTCTGGTTGTATTTGAGATGAACACAAACGCGAGATTTAAAATTCTATTTTCTATGTTTGAGTTAATAGCCTTCATGAATGTTGTGTAAAGGGAGGCTGACGGTCTCCTGTACTAGGGGGTACCAGCCTAGTTGGCCTATAGTCCATGTGTAACGCCCCGGATTCGATGCGCCAGGTGTCTGTTAGTTATTCGCCGTTGTTGCCATGTCATTTGCTTGCGTGTTGCATATTGTCATGTCATCATGTGCATTTCATTTTGCATACGTGTTCGTCTCATGCATCCGAGCATTTTCCCCGTTGTCCGTTTTGCAATCCGGCGCTCCTATGTCCTCCGGCGTCCCCTTCTTGCCTCTCTTTGTGTGCGGGTATTAAACTTCCTCGGAATGGCCCGAGGTTTTCCAAGAGGCCTTGGTATAGCACCAGTAGACCGCCTGTCAAGTTTCGTGTCATTCGGAGATCGTTTGGTACTCCAACGGTTAACCGGGTAACCGTAAAAGCCCCTCTCTCTTTGCAGCCCAACACCCCTTCCAAATTGGCCCAAAACCCATCTAACTCCCCTCCATGCTCTCGGTTGTTCGATCACGATCGCGTGGCCGAAAACCGCTCCTCATTTGGACTCTCCTAGCTCCCTCTACCTATAAATAAGCCCCTCCCCCCGAAATTCGCGGATGTTTCCTACCCTAACCCTAGTTTTCTTCTCCGCGCCACGTCGGACATGTCCGTCCCCGGCCAGACATGTCCGCCCTCGCCCTCCCCCAACCGATGTGCGCCACGTGTCTCGCCGGAGCCCTCGTCCGCCGCAGCCCGCGCGGCCCCCATCGGGCCCGCGGGGCCCATCTCCCCATCGCCCCGCGCCCGCCGCCGGCGAGCATCGCCGCCGCCCTTCGCCCAGCCCTG